>NC_056741.1:1172975920-1173012183 GCF_019279795.1 Protopterus annectens | reverse complement strand
CATGAACTGTCCCCCCATTACCGGGTTGTCCCTGGTCGGGTTTTTAAAAATTAGAAAAAAAAAACCAAAAAACCAATGTAAGAGTCATAAACAGCATGTACCTCAGACAATGTGTCTGACTACATATGCTCTGGGTCTGTCAATGTGTCAGATTAATAGCACCAAACTTCTAAATGTGTGCCTGATGTTGTTACTCAGTGTCCCTGATTCAGTGTTCATTCTTTCCCATTCATATGAGAGGTCTGATAGTGACAGAAAGTGCATATTCCGCTGACTACCTTAGAAAGATGATAGAACAGGTTAGGGTTACCACCTGTGCACCTTTGCAAGGGACAGTCCCCTTTGGGCAGTTGTGTCCTACAAAATAATTGACAATATGGCAAATGTCCTGAGATTTTTAGGACAAAGATTTCCTATATTGTCTGTAGTAGTTGCATAAAACAATTATTTTGTATCTGAAACACCTAAATGTTATAAGAAACAGAATAAGCAACTATAATGCTACAAGAATAAGCTTTTATTTAGGCAAAACAGTGAAGTTCTTTCCTTTGTACTGGCTGTGGGTATGTTTTGCCCTGCAAAATCTGACGTTTCTACATAAAAGTCCCACCTTGGGCAATAGAAAGGTGGCAACCCTATAACAGGTATGCGGCAGCATGACTCGGCCGATGGATCTGGGTCCCAAAACCCAATTACTTGTCTGTATTGAAGAGTCTCGGTTCCCATGTATCAGCCAGATGGGAGTAGATTGTAAGAGGAACACACAAATAATATGAATAAATCACTGGACAGGCCGCCAATTTCGTACAGTCAAATGGCATGCCGTTGCCTAATGGGCAGCCATTCTCGATACTGTAGGCATGTAATCCGATGTAATACACATCACAAGGTAATAATGTGGTCCTCGCTCCCACCCAGGGGTGTGAGTGTCAGATGCAAGCACCAATGTCGGTGCATTTGCAAGTGCGGGAGAGAGCAGGTGGAAGCCTGTTTGGCTACCAGTATGCGAATATTGCACTGGTAAAGCAATGTAGAGGCTAACCGAGTGTAAGAAGCTGTAACCAGAGGTTAGCATTGCTTAACACCTCGCAAACCCATGCACACCCGCTCACAACTGCTTTAATGTGTCTTACTCCCTCCGTATCCAAAGGCCTTGTTCTGCACTGCGACCAAATAAACATCCTCTGCAAGGCTCAGAACTAGGACCCTGCACACACAGCTAATGTGATTTACCAATACGCCATGGCAGATATACAGACAATGGACAGTACCACAAACATATCACACAGCGCAGTCATTCAGCAGTATAGGAATGTATCCCATCATGTAGATGTATATGTGAGTGGTTATGTCCAGCATATAGGTACATACATATATAGAGATATATCAGGAACATGCCATGTGGCAACAAAGCATTACAAATGAATGAAATGGGAAACACCAACGATGCCTGTATTATGTAGTGGTGTTCTATGTAATCTCAAGACTCCCTCAGACAGACATGTGTCATTCATACACGCAAACAGTTGTACATTGGCCGTATACATCACTCTGTGCATGTAATGTACATTAACACAACAGTACCTGTCCAACCATTATGTGTGAACAGTACTCATGCAAGGTGCTGTGTGCAACAGCCTCATCATGATAAAGGTAAATGGGGTAACCATAGAGGGACCGGTAGTGTTGTGTGTACATTGTGTGTACAATGGGGTCGTCCTCATCACTTGTACCTGGACCATTTAGGAGTGATATGCATACCAGGATCATGCGCCTGAGGGACAGGGGTGAGGATAACAGGAGTATCTTGTGATGCATATTACAAGGGTTACATGTGTCCAGTGGGCACGTGTGTGAAATGGACAGCTATGAGTAGGGCAGATGTTGTCCTTGGAGCCAATTGGCCTTATGTATCCATAGGGTGAGGGTCGGATGTGGGGGAAGGAGTGTAGTTATGGCTGTGGAGGATAGCTGGGGTAGGATCACAGACAAGACAGCATACAGGGTTGGTATATGACACGTGGGGGGATACACCTCGGACGGGGATGGCTGTGTGGCAGATGGGGGTCCCTCACAAACAAAGTACTGTCATGTCTGTATTAAAACATGCAGAGTAGCCATTACCACACACAACATGTTAAACAGGCAGTATTCTCAATGCAGCATAGCTACACTTACATGGTGTAGTCATGTATGACACATCACCCTCCTGTCTTTAGGCTATTTCCCACTGTGTATGATGTTTGAGGTACATCCAGATATCATCTGTAATGCCATTTCAGAACACCACATCCAGGTACCACTCACAGCGACTGCCATGGCCAAATACCAACATGTCCTTCCTAGATAGTGTACCGTGTTTATCATGCAAATGGCTATGGGAACACCATCACAGCTGTTCCACAAGCAGTCAGCTAGAGGAGGACTGCAATAGCTGCAGAGGCCATCACCTGATCATGTCCATCACTTACAATACACATGCTGCTGCTGAGCAGGTGTACACCTCCACATCCACCAGAGAGTATGTGGTGGGAGAGGAAAAGTACACCAGAGAAGGACTTGGAAACCTAACCCTAAGCATCGTCTGCCACATGCCTAACAGTACAGGAGTCAAACCCCTGACTGACTAGTCATTACTATTACATGTGCATGACGTTACTACATGTGCCACAAAGCCGACATGTTGCTGTGCTGTAAAAACATACGTGTGTAGGTGAGAGGCATCTGCAACAGAGATATAGTAGACATACATTAGGTGTGGCTCACATGCCTGTCCATGTGAATGGATGCCATTGTCACCACAACCACACTCTCTAATGGACTCGCAATTACATTCTTTGCCAGGTCCACAAATACACAACCTAATTACTTTGTTTGCCACATTGCAGTAATGCACAGGACTACATGCACCACATGGGATATCTGGAGGTTCTATGGGCTAGGGCATGTAAAAGTGTTTGACATCTGTTGGTATGCCAATGGGGGTTATACTGGGAGTGACTGTGGTTGGGAGCATAATAACCCACATGCAGACACAAGATGCCAGTACTGACATGCATGTATGCATTGCTGCATGGGTGTGTAGTGGTTGGTTGTGCAAGATGGTTGTACTAGGCTGGGTGAGGGGTACTCCTTGGCATCACATCAACCAATAATGATGTGCAGTGCAGGGGTGTAGTGTCTGCAATGTCCCACACAGATGGCTACTGCATGATCTGCCGTGACATCCTGGTTATTAATGTGCACGGCCATAGCTTTGCAATATATTCCATGTCAGTGTTTGATACTCCTTCATATGGACATTGCCTGGGATGTGCATGTCCCACAATACTGTACAGTGACATGTAAAGGTGTACCTGGGATAGCAGGCACATGTTGTGTACACAGACTGTTTTCCCCCGATATGCCAATACTGTCCTGGTGTGGTGAAACCTGCTTATAGTGAGCGAGTCGACCCTGCACCTGCATTGATAGTATGACACAGATATTCTCTGGTGTCAGTGGCATTGGTCCATACAGGGCACATGTGTATGGCATTGTATGGCCTCTATGGATCACATTAGATGACACCACATATGTTGCAGGCATCCAGTGGGGAACATAGTGAAGGCACAATGTCTGCAAATATGTGCCTATTGTACCACTGTACAGGGTGCCATGTCGTGGGGCATCTTTGCCAATGGATGTTTGCTGAGGACAGCTGACAGGTGTGTCCCAAGTGGTCCTACAATAACTTTTGTAACCGGTAAGCAATGGTTTCATTAATTGAAGGGCATAACACACAACATAGACAGTGGTCAGGGTGACACCGAAGGTAAATCGCTTGACACCTGTAACAGTTACGACCACCCATGTGCATATATCAGCACTGTTGCCAAAGGAAGTGACAGTACACTTTGTAACGCGTGCAATACTGCTGTAAGTCTGTCATACATATCATGAGCTAGGCAGGTGTTTGATTGACAGTACTGGCATGTGTGGTTGTGTGTGTCCATATATGTCATGTATGGTGGGGAATACATCTCCATTGTTACTCACTCTCCTGTACAGACTGCAATGTAGAAAGCAGGACAAAGGCAGGGGTGTGTATCTCACACATGTGAGGTATCTGTATGTGCATGACATAGGTTTATTCAATAGTGAATGCCACAGTGTGTGTATGTGTGTGTGTGTGTGTGTGTGTGTGTGTGTGTGTGTATGTGTGTGTGTGTATGTATGGCTGTCTGGTCCCTGGAGTGGGGATGTATGTTACCATACTGAACTGATAAGTCCCCTCTCCCCATCCAGGCAATGCAATCTACTATCCGTGTTGATGTCCCCGATCTTAGGCCATACTGACTACCTGTACATGTGTATTCTCTGTGGTGCATCATGTAGGTGTACAGTACTGTAATGCTGATTTGCACATAGGCAGGGGTCCTCACCTCAACAGTAGCAACTGTGTGTGAGTGTGTGTTACTGTGTCAGTGAATCTGTGAGTGTGTGGGTGTGTTACTGTGTCACTGAATACGTGTGTCAATACCAGAGTGTGTGGGTGCAGTTGTGTGTTGGCATCCTGTCATGGGTACGTGTATTACTGCTTCCCAATGAGGCATCACACTTCCTACTGGCCTCTACACTTGTAATCAGCTAGACCGCTCTCTTACCTCACCACTCCATGTGACTGTACCTGTGATGTCACCCAGTATGCATGTCACTTCTGTAGCCACAGTAGCTTAATACACAGCTATTATGCTCTTAGATCAGTAGACGTGTTTGGAACGTGGGACATTCTCACTGTGATGTGGAAGCTACAAGGTGCATGCTGGTATATTCATACATACCTGTGAGTAGTCCACATTGACATATGGGACACTAACTGCAAACACTGACATCCACCGGCACGTGCAATTACACCTGAAGGAGGAAAGCAGAACATCATGACCAACATGCAGTTACTGTTGTTACACAAGACACATATTGTTAACAGTATGAAATGCATTGTACACCTGTAGTACACAGTATGTCTGCTGCCTGTCAACAGTACTCAACAATTGTAAACTCTACTTATCTTCATAATTTTTTCATGCTGTGCCTCAGACCATATGAGCATGCCCCTGCACCGATGGTGTGGATGTCAGGGATGTGGCACAGGCATCATCATATGCACAGGGTGATAATGTTTGCCAGAGGCCTAGGCTGCACCACTGGATGACATCATGTGTGTGGGTTAGGGCCTTTGATCTAATTTGGCATGTGTTGATGTTATGCATGTGTGTGTTGCGGTGCCCTACATATGTTTCCGGTGTATGCATGTATGTATGCACACAGTTCTTGCATGTGTCTGGCCTACACAGGGGTATTATTTAAAGCTGCAGACTGTACAGGCCAGGTTTTATAGTTCACGGTGTCCAGCCACAGCCATGTGACCTGTGCCTGCCAGGGGTTGCATGGGCACTACCAGGCAGAGGTACAGATTGGGTACTGTCTGATGACACTTGTCCACTGAAACCATGTCCCTGTTGGGACCATCCAGGGCCACATGCACATGGCCTGCTGTGTCATGGTGTGGACAGCAGAGCACCATCTGCACTGCTGCTGCTACCGCCACTATGGAGGTGGGCATGTGAGGTAGCTTGTTCACGTAGACCTGAAACAGGTGATGTAGCAGGCCTACATCCATGTGCCTGATGCCTCACTCCTACGAGATGGTCCAACACAGACAGCTCACACTTGTGGATTGTCATGCCACGGTCAAGGACTCCAACCATGTCATCCAATCATCTATCAAAAGCTTCAGCAATCTGCTGTTGAGCATTTACCATTGCCTGGATGTTGTTGTTTAAAGAACGGACAGCAGCCCTCTGAAGCCTCTGATCTTGTCTGTTGTGCCATTCAGCACGTGCCTGTGCCTCCATTACAGCCTGAAACATGCGTCTGGTGACACCAGCTGCTGCGCTATGTCTTGCAGGGGCATGTTGGCCAGAGGTCCTCCTACAAGCAGCACTGGCCATGTGCCTGTGTGGGGCATCACCAGTCAGTTGGCCAACACCATGATGTGTAGGCACACCTTCCATAGCCCTCACACTTTCCTTTTCCAAGCTTCCGCATGCCAACTGTCCTTCCTCTATGGCCACTGGTGATGGGGTATGTGTAGGCATGAGATCTGTGCGCGGGGATGAGGAGGATATAGATGGAATGGCAACCAGTGGCACAGATTCAACCCTGCCTGTGCCTCAATCATACGTTCATCATCACTGCTAGAGTCTGTGGGGACACTAACATCAGATGGACCGCAGGAGGGCAATGCACCTACATCACCTGTGAGTGGCAGACAAGAACTGTACATTACAATCTATACAATAGACACACACACACACACACACACACACACACACACACACACACAGACACACACGCTATGGTACCCAACATGCATGTGATATGACCGAAGGCATGCAACATGCATGTGATACTGCAGATGGCATGCAGCAAAGACAATAATAGTTGTAGTTATCATACATCCCTGGGTTGCACACAACAGCATGCATTTGTCATAGCAGAAGGCATGCAAATTACACAATCATAGTAGTAGTTAGCATGCATTCCTGTGTTACACCATGTAGACCAGCACAGGTTAACAGTACACTGGCCTGATGTGTGGCAAATGACCTTGACAATCACATGTAGTATGACATGTGATCTGCTGACATGTGCTATGACATGTATACATGTTTAACACAATGGTGTCCTGTCAAATATACAGTGGGGTAATGGTGTCGCAATGCAGTGTTGTCTGTCCACCCTACAGATATACTGCACATTTAGCTGATGTGCATGGCCATTGCAGGGAATCATGAGGTGTCTCTATTGCTATACAGTGTGAGTTACAGACACAGTTCATAGCCATGACTGTGTTCAGATGTGGAATGTGTGACACAGGTCACTGAAGTGTATACGGATGACACCCCTGCACATCTGCAACCATATTGCTGCTGCCTGGCAACTATGGCCAGACATGGCGGACTAGTCGGTACACCATGTCCCACATGACATCTGTGTACCACACACACACAATCACACACACACACACACGCACACACACACATGAGGAGCAAGGATGACATTGATGTCCGACACCAGCAAGGGGAATGTACTGTATCTGTGGGCTGATGTGGATACTGTACAGGTGACTGCTGTCATGTCGTGACACACTCAAGATTTTCAACACATCTTATGTGGTGGATTGATGTCACGCCTACACAAGATGTGCACAGGCCTGTAGGATGTCTAGTGTTCCACATCTGCAATATAACCATTACACAAAAGCCATAATTGGACCATGTGGAGCCAATGTACATCAGGGTGTACACACAAGCACATCACGTCTACTGTGTGTGCTGCTTCATGTCTCTGGCCATCCTCCATGACCATGTGTGTACATGTATTGGCCAAATTATTGTGATGGGTGCATATTTCACATGTATGTGTTGTCCCATATGACATACACCCATAGATGTCATATGCTCCACTGACAACAGGGTTATGCAGACAAAGGGTGGTATGTTTGGTATGTGGGATATGTTTTTCAAGATAGTTAGGTAGTGTTGCAGCCACGCCACTAGATGTCATGGACATGTCAAGATAGCACATCACATTGTGTGACATTCATAGCAGGGCTATGATCCACACCAGTGAATCCTGTGGGCTGGCCATACTACAGCTCACTGTGTAGTACTGTTTGTATTCCTCACGTGTAGTTCTGATCTGTAGTACATGTCCCTACAGTGACCAGTACCTCCACCATTGTATGCACAGCTGTCCACACATCTGGCAATGACAGTTTGTGAGGTTTCATGTCGGTGTTTCACATAGTTTGCAAGTGTTGCACATGGGTAGCCATTGTGATGCATTGCAGGTCCGACCTGTATATTGTGACAGGACCATACATTATGTGTACATGTGGTAAATGGCCACATGACAGACAGATCTGTGCATTAAGATGCCTGATAAATAATAACAGCCTCACCTGCAACGGGCTGCTGTTGCAGCGGAACACCAGAGGAACCTAAATAGGAGTAACACAGCAGTATGAGCATTATCCACACCTGTATGATAGCTACAGGGTGCAATGTGCATGTTAACAACCAGTACAATAGACTGTACTATGCATACACAGAGTAGCATACTATAGTATGCGGCATGTGTGTATACATGCCTTGCATATGATGTTACATTACATATTGTACAGTGACACATGCAGCTATATGGAATATAGTTGTTATAGGTGCAGTAGTGACTTACCAGGCAACTCCAGGCTTGGTGGTTGAGAGACACCCACCTCCACAAAATCGGCTAAAGTTTGTGGATGTTGTTCTGCAGGTGTCCCCAGGTTGGCCGGTAGCTCCTTGGTATGTGTGAGTGGGGGCTGGGTTGGTGGCCCACCACCTGTTGCACCTTGTTCCCTGGCGATTGCATTTGCACGCTGTTTCGCCCATCTAATGAGGTCTGTACAGTGTCTGAGCACCTGCTGGTATGTGCGGTTGTGGCCACCCACATCATTAACCATCCTACGAAGTTCCATCCACAGGGCATCCCTCTGCTGTGCATCCTGTGGCACATGGCTGAACAGGATATCATGATTGTCATGTAGGTATGGGATGAGGGCCTCATCCTCCAAGTGGGTATAAGGGGGTAGTCTTGCACACAGCATACCTGGAAGACATAATGATGGAGACAGGTCACAGTAACTCACAAAGACATACAGAGCTACAGCTGAACATACATATGTATCGTATTTATTACAATTAAATAGTTGTCTTAGCAAATCTACATTACACTGACACCACTGACATGTTTGTGTCACACACATGTGACACTCAGTGGTGATTGGATATTATCACCATATATGTGTGTGTGACCTGATTACATTGTTCATACTCCATGTGGATGCTGTCTTGATGTTGGCATGTCTTTTTGCCTGTACTGGTGTTCCTACCTATCAGCACATGGCTGGATGTGTCCACATTAATGCAGTTGATCTTGATGCTGTGTATATGTCACATATAAAGACTTACACTGCCTTAACTGACATGACCTGTGACCCTGCAGACTTGCTCACAGAAGGCTTTACATGTATGTGTTTTTCCATATACATCTACACAGCACTGTACAGCAATTCAACATCCTGCCATGTATCACCTGTGTTGACCATGTGATACACATGGGACACTGGCTATCCAGATGGTATTTGCAGGGATGGATATCAACTATAGCATGTACAGTCAAAGTCAACTAGTAGGCTATATGCCCTGGGCCATGTATGAATCTAGGATGAAAGGTTACCTAGCTGTAGCCGACAGGTGGGTCTCTGGGGCCAGGTGGAGCAGTGCCACATAACTGATCCACAGGGTTAATGATACATTTACCATGCGATCATCACACCATGTCTGAGAGTGGGGCAATGTGCAGCTTTGCTGGACAGGAATGCATAGTATGGCAGGATTATATAAAGTGTATGGGACAAGGATCTGTCCAGCATGTGGTGATCCTAGTACTAGGAAGGTGGATGTCCATGAAGTATGTGTTTGAGATCAGTATGTGTACGTGTAGCATGTCCAACATCACTGGGTTGGACATGGATGTATTCAGGGTAGGCATCATGCTACACAGTGGAGATGGGGAATGGGAAGGCTGGTATAGGCCATCTGAACATGGCCAATACCACTTAAAGGAAATATGTGATCTGATATGGGTCACTTGAGTGTTGTGTATGGCTGGACAATGATCTCTATATTCATGGATGGCATCCTGTCATGATTAGGGTTGACACATATGACTACCTGACAGGAGTGGTGACGTAACTATCACAGGAAAGACAACTGCCCAGCTGCATCCCTTACACACAGTGTCCATTATGTTGACCTCTGCCTAGGTGGTAGGTCATGGGTAAAGGGTTATTAACATAGGGTGACAAGGCAATATGAAGTTGTCAGATTGTGACCATATGTCACACACCTCACCCACAAAGCCCCTTCTGTATGTTGTCCACAAGACTCTGAGTCGGCTATTGCTCCGAGGTCATAGTCATTCGCATACTTCAAAAGGCAGATGCCTTCTGTTAGTCTGTGTGGTACAGACTACAATGACGGGGAGTACAATTAATTAACCCTGTCTTACTGTAGCTGGCACTGGTGTGATGTGCATGTATTATTCAGACACCTTCTGTAGTGTTGGTTCTACCAGCTGTCCTGTTGCAAGACACTCATGTGACATAGGAAAGTACATCTAGTATACTGAGTGTAGGTGGAACACAGTATGGGTGATGATGTCCTATGACCTACCTGGCAAGGTTATGATATGCAGTGTGAAATCAACCTTGCTGTCATCTACATCTGTACTGCTGACATCAAATAATTTGATCAAGGTTCATGGCCTTTCAGACCAGACTAAGTAGGGTAGTAGTGCAGTACTTCCCATTATCCGTGGTGTCTCCCCCTTTGTGGGTTGTGATACCTGTTGGTGTGCACCATTCAGTGTGTACACAGCCTGCTGTGAAGCTATGTTTTACATGATGTGTATGTGGAGAGCAACTTGTTTTGCCATATGTGTATGATGCAACCTGGGATGTGGACAGGTCCCATGCAGCTTGTACCTGCATATTTGTGGCTACAGGGGCTCTGTAGTGTACATGGATATATAATTGTGTACCTGTTGGGGGGGTGGGCAGTGTGTTTATATTATCCAACACCCTATCTGGTTTGCTTATTCATGCTCAGCACTTGTTCAGAACTTGTAAGCACTACGTAAGCTACTAACTACTATAGCACTTAGTCTTCCTCATTACCTAAAGGTAAACAGTTTTTGTACGTACTTTTCTCACTTGCTTAGAGTAAAATAGCTCTTGTACTCACTTTCCTCACTTATCTAGGGGAAATTAGTTTTCTATTCAGGCATGTCCAAGGGTCAGCTGCCAGTGTTCTCTCCTGTCTATCTCATGAATCTGGACATCTTGAGGCAATGTAGACATTGCCTCATGTACACAGACAAGCCTCTCTGCCTATCACCCAACACTACAACCTGTGATGCACTTATCTAGCCAAACTGGAGGTAAAGCTCTCTTCAAACAAGACTGACCCTGACAGTCATGTGGAGAAGGTAAACATTCGCACCACACCACACTCATCTCTCATTGAATCTACACCACCATAATCCACACATAGTAACACAAAAACATTTGCGGAGGCTCTCAATAATAATCTGTCTAAGCAACAGAGACCTCCAAAGTGGCAATGCAAGTAGCCTCCATCCCCCAACACAACCTCAATGGCACATAGCCCATAGAGTCAGTGTGCCACTCAACCACAGCCAATAAGGCAAATCAACGTACCCAACACACTAGTCATAGATGACTCTATAGTCAGGCACACTGATGTCCCACTCACCAGGCTAAACAAGGAGAAGGTTACTGTCAGCTGCATGTCGGGTAACAGGATCCGTCACATAACCCACCCATTCAGGTTACTCCACAGCAAGTACAAATATGACTGTCATTGTCCATGTTGGTGTGAATGACCTGAGATGTACCTCCCTGGACTACCTGAAAAGAGACATGGAAGAGCTCTCTCGAACTTGTAGGCCAGGCAAGTATGACCCTAGCCCTGAGCAGCATTCTGCCATCACCCAGAATGATACCGCAGTACGAGGACAAAATGATTGACTTCAACAATTGGCTAAGCTTCTGGTGTCATTCTAAGGGGATCCAGTATCTGTCTGCTTGGGATGACATGGTCGACAGACCACACTGCTTTGCCACAGATGGCCTGCACCTGTCACCCCTGGGATTCCAGATACTGGCTAAGGCTCTTGCTGCCCCTATACTACCTTCTTTAGGCAAGGTTTACATAACATATTCACCACCATAACAGGAACAGGCAAGCACAAACTGAGGGTAATGCTACTCAATGCTGGAAGTCTAAATCTCAAAATGCACTCACTCGAGGCACTCCTTGTAATGGAGAACACTGATATCTGTGCAGTGACCGAGACCTGGTTCAAGGCTCCAGACAGCACCCCTGCACTACCAGGCTAGAACTCATAGCACACTTTTTGGCCATGTAACCTGGACCATATTACCCAAGGCAGAGGTGTGTCCATATTCATTAAGGATATCCACCCCTCCAGGCTAGTTGCTTAGCACAATGCATCCAATGTTATCCAAGTGCAACTACCTCTGGGCTAAACTGCAATCCAAATTGTAGCTTGCTACAGATCCCCCGCCATGCCCCAAGATTCCCACTCCTCTTTTCTTGATGTACTGGAAATTATTAGGGTTCAACCAAACACCCTACTAATGGGCGACTTCACCTACCCCACATTTAAATGGGAAAATTACTTGTGTACCAACTCATTAGCTCAACGCTTTCTGGAATTCATAAACACCAATACCCTGGATCAACTTATCCACACACCCACCAGGGGCAACAATATCCTAGACCTAGGCATTACCAACATGAGTGACCGATGTACCACACCTGAAGTCAACTCCTCGTTGGTCCAATCCGAACATAAGCTAAACACCCTTGACATCCACATCCCACCCCCACCCCCCCATTAAGGGAACCACAGTATAATATGTCTACAAAGCCAACTTCATGCTTCTTAAGACAGATGTGGTGAACTTCAAGATACCCATGCAGATGGACAATCCAGTTACAACTGCTGAATCCTACGCAAATGCACTCTATAAGCACTTACATGAGTGCATGGATCATGCTATCCCAAACAGAACCAAGATGCTATACTCCCACTTAAGGAAGCCAATCTGGTGGTCTCCTGCCATAAACAAACTGTACAACAGAAGGAAGACACTGTTGCAAATGTGAGTACAATCCCATGGGTGGAGAAGCTCCCTGGTCAGCCTCAGTAAGAAGCTGAGATCCCTTATTAGATCCTCCAAAGCTAGCTACAGAAACAAAACCACCACTAATTCCAACTATAACCACAAAGCATTCTCTAGCTATGTCAAATATCTCAATGTCAACACCCGGATCTGCTCTGAATTACAGCACAAAAGCACGAACATTACAGAACCAACTGATATTGCCAACATCCTGGCAGATAGGATCAGTGCTACCTTTATCCCCTCTCACCCCCTAAAGGGCCCATATCTATACAGGAAAAATGCAGAGTCCCTTTTATCACAACTATGCAGGTAAAAGCTGCACACTCTAAAGCCAATATCACAGCATCTGTGGGAACGGACAACATCCCAGGCTGGGTTTTACACGAACTTCAGAACGTACTGGCTCCCCACCTATGCATCATGTTCAGTAATAGCCTCACGTCAGGCTTTGTGCCCCCTGAATGGTGCACAGCAACAGTTATCCCACTCCACAAAGGTGGCGCCACAACGGACCATGGGACTTATTGCCCTGTAGGCCTGACTAGCCTGGTCTGCAAGGCTATGGAGCACATCATCATGGATCTCAGTCACAGAGACATTGGGTACCTCCAAACCTTTGACCCCTCCCAGTTTGCCTTAGTTATGGGCAGACCATGCCTCCTAAACCTGATGGACTTCTTTGAGACAGTTACCAAGGCATTAGATAAGAGTAAGGAGGTCCTTGATCTCTCAAAGGCTTTCAACACCATTCCCCATTTTGGTATTATTGACATACCTATCCACCTGAACATTAACCCCTACATCATATGATGGTTTGCAAAGTGGCTCACGGACAGAACCCACACAGTGGGAGTTGCATACCCTAGGTCCGACTGTAGACCAGTTACAAGTGGCATCCCCTAGGGCTCAGTCCTAGGACCCCTCATGTTCGGTGAATACTTCTCTGAGGTACAAGCAAGCACAGGAGGGCTTTGGCTGAAAAGGTTTGTACACGACTGCAAACTAGGGGCCATAACTGTTTCCCCAGCTGATACAGACACCCTCAGGAATGGTCGCACTGAGACGGATACCTGGTGTCAATATCATGGCCTCAAGCTGAATGCCACAAAGTGCATAGTCATCCCCTTTGGATAAAACTAATTACCCGCGGACTACCACATAGGTGTTAGTCCCCTACATACAGAAAAGGTAATAAGGGATCTGGGAACTCCAGTAGATAGCAATCTCTCCTTCAATAACCATAATGCCAAGGTGGTTAAAATATCCTTCTACATGGCCACCCTAATCTCTAATGGGTTCGCATCCAGAACAAAGGAGGCCATTGTGCCTCTCTACTCATTACTTATTAGACCCACTGAAGGATACAACACCCCATTTGGGATGTACCTTACAAGACAACTGCAACAGCTTGGAAGACCACCACAATACCACACCAAGAGGATTACTGACCTCAAACAGATGACCTATGCAGCCCAACTAAAGAAACTCCAGCTGTACTCGGTTGCATACCGCATACTTACAAGTGATCTCTGCTTGACATACAAGGCCCATGTCCAACCCAGTATTACAGGATATGCTCCACCTAAACAGAAGACCTTGAGAGCCACATGCTCTAGGGATATACACCTAACCATAACGATGACTAGGACGTGCTGAACGGATAGATCCCTGACCCAGAAACTCCCCATGCTTTGGAACATGATTCCAATGTACATCAGGCAGGGCCCCTCACTAGCACTCTTCAAGAGAAACCTTGATGGGTGGATGGGAGACAGACATGTACCCTGGGGATCACTGCAGTGGCTTTGCTGGACAGAGGCACAGGGAACTAATGGCTCTGGCATTCAGAGGCACAGGAAACTAACCTAAGGGGGGTGGCAGAAGCCAACACACTCTAGCTAGGCTTATAAATACCCATGCGCAGACAGCCTAGTATCTACCTTTGAACTGATTACATGTCTTATGTGCATGGATAGCTAACTAGCTCTTCCATTTTACTTTGCTATCATGCTGTTAAACTGTCGGGTGACTACAAGTCATATGTATCCTGTTATCGTGTATTGTAAATGCCAATAGACATAACTAATGTTTGCCTAACATAACAGTAATGCTATGTAACTTGCATTACATATCTGCTTACAATACTGTACATTACACACTTATTGGCACAATATCCCACAATGCATATCATAATTGCACAGTAAGCCAACCTTCAACATGTTATTCTCAGTAATACACTCATACATATGCCTACTGTTACAATATATCAACATATACAATCCCCTGTTATAGCACATACTTGTTGGACCAACCCTGCCACTGGCAGCAACTGGTGAGGATTAGTTGGGTTCAAAGCCCTTATATAGCATCCCTTGTGGTGTATGCAATGTTTGCCTTGTGACCTACAGCAGTACACACATAAATACTACAAGCGTTACTATGCTCAACAATACATCACTACAAGATAACTGTTTCCACTATATGCATTGCATACACTTTAAATATTACAGAATAGGTACTACATACACAGACATACTGAGTATTCAACATACCTTATTAGTAGCCCGAGGCATCGTTGACTGTTATTTCAATCCTTTTCAGTTTGTGATTCAATCTTCTTTGTAACTTTCTGCTGGTATATACAGATGATTTGAATGTGTGATAAGCCATCCTTTTATAGTTAAATATCAGTAACATGTGCTATCCTGACCACCAATTGGTGTTCCAAAGTAGTTAATTAGATGCACATCCGCTGTGCAGCTACTCCATTAGCCAATACCATGGAAACAGTGGTGTATAATTGAGTACTCCACTTGGGTGTTGTCCCTTTGCCTTAGTTTCAAGGAAGATGGCCTGGATGTGTTGTTTGTGATGTATTTCAACAGCTATATGGAGACAGATAGGGATATATTAGCTTCATGACTCCCATGGATTGTGTGTAATGGCTAGAAGATGTTGTTCAACATGTGAGTACAGCTGTTATATTACAGAACATTGCTACTTATGCAGGGTTTGTTTGTACCTGATACTTCTGCAGATGTTTCAGCCTGGCAAGGATGTTTGGGCAGCTCAAGGCTGTATGGCTATGCATGACATGTTAGGTGGTTTACAGTGTGCTCACCAGACATCTTTGGTTTGGTGTACATGTGTATCATACTGTGCTATTAATCAGTAATTGGTAACATTTCCAGGTGTACACACAACCCTCTGAAATGGGATTAGTGCAAACAAACCCTGTAACATAACAGCAGCTGTTCCACTGTATAACAGCAATTATTTCACATAGGGCCATGTTAGTGTGTCTCTGACAAGGTATGTTAAGGCTTCTGCAGATGTCGTACAGTGAGTGAATGATTTGTAATGTTATTACAGTTTGTATTGTAATTTGGATGTGGGGGTGATGTTGGTGGGTGTACATAGCAGATGTAGGTGTGTAGGAACTGCTTTTATATATAATCGATATGTGTGTGAGGGTTCCTTCCCTATTTGAACACCTATTCTTTAGGGACTAATACTATGGTAATTGCAGGCTGATTCATTAAGGTACTGTTAATTGGTTCCTGTATAGCACGCAGGTGATGTTAGTCCTTGAATCCTTTCGGCAATACATTGGAATGTAATAAACTGTTGCTACATGAAAGCTGTGTATTTCTGTCATAGGTATTTGCAGTCATTGGAGTTGTGTTGGTGACTGACCCTCTTTGGCTAAGGTTGCCACCTTTTCAAATGGCCATAGTGGGACATTTTCGGGACACACATCAGATTTTACAGGCCGACACAAACCCACAAGGGATAGAACTTTCCTTTTTGTCTAAATATAAGCTTATTCTTGTAGCAGTTTAGTTGCTTATCCTGTTTCTTGTAACATGTAGGTATTTTAGATACAGTTTAGTTGCTTATCCTGTTTCTTGTAACATGTAGGTGTTTTAGATACAGAAAGAACTATTGTATACAACTACTACATTACATATGGGACATAATTATGTCCTACAATCTCAGGACATTTGCCACGTTTAATATTTTTGTCAGGACACAACCGCCCAAAAAGGGACTGACCCTCGCAAAGTGGGACAAGTGGTAACCCTCTCATTGGCGTTCATAAAGTTTGGTCGTGGCGGAATATGTGATTGCTGTGGTCCATGTTATACTCATATATGAACACTACAACCGGTGTATACGAGATACCTATGGAATCCCGAACGCACAAAATTTTGAAGCCCACAGTACTGGGTCCAGACTCCCATACCCCACATTACTGACAGCAACAGTCTAACTTGCGAAAGTAACACAAACATGGAACACACACACGCACACACAGACACACTGCTCCCCACCACATCCAAATAAGCCATCCTACACTACGTATGAGCAGGTGGGCAAGCCCCCTACACCACCTATGTGGGAGGTTGCGCCACCCACACCCACCTTTAATATTCTGCCTCCTAGATTGCACAAAAAGACGCACAAAGCAAACCCACACCCACAAATTACAGTCTGCCAGGAACACACACCACACTCAGAACACACACTTACACACACTACAGCCCTCAGAAACACACTTACACACAGTAACCTACCTGAACCGCAACACCAGAAGCACTGACTAAATGTCCCTTAACATCAGGATTTTAAACCTTGTGCTTCTGGTGTTTCTGTACTGTGGTCTTTCGGACTTTAAGCTTCATGATTACGCGCGTCGGTATGTCAAGCATTCGGTATTTGGTAGGTATCCCATGTATATGTACCTCCATGGTTATGTAGATGTTGTTAACCTATGTATACATCTACATATATATGTATATCCCCATATATCGACATATGTCTCTCTCTCTCTATATATGTTGATTTATATATATATTATACATATATATATATATATATATATATATATATATATATATATATATATATAGCATACACCTTTCATTGGGTACATGCAGGTTTGTCCTATTTCCACACATTCCTACCTTTTGTGTTTTAACCTGTCAGAATACACAACTGCTGTTGGTAGATCTCAGGTAGCTTAATGGTAGATTATTGTGAAGATTGTGTACATGGTTGTGTGTTCTAATCCTGGCAGTGGTAATTTTACCTCTCAGAGCAGGCACTGGTAGTGCAAGGGTGATTAACGCATATTTCAGCTGCTGTGTTTTCCAAATGTTTATTATTATGTGGAATACTACCTATATATGCAAGCTGTGGTTATGGTATACTATGTAACATGTAAATCATCTCTGACTTTATTGGGATTTGAACCAGGACTGCACAAATATTATGCAAATGCTGTAGCCATTACATTATTGACATTGATGTTCCTTCTGCCTATTTCCAATGTCCATGAATCCTATGTGTAAGCTTGGCTACACAACAGGCGGAGCCACCCACACCCAGTGAGCTTCTGGAAATACCGACATGACACATGAATTGGGAGACTATACATTAACATCCTAACTACATTTGGCATAGCCACTCACTGACACACTTCAGGGGAAACTTGATGTGTGACTGGCCAACAGTATATACACCCCTGGGATCATGTGTCCCAGACACATACAGCCAGGGTGTGGGTGAGCCACTCCATTTCTACAGCTGCAAGACCTGTTGGGGAAATTGAATGCTGTTGGTTTGTCATGTTAACATGCCCTTTTGAGATCACTATGTGCCCCTATCACCCTAAAGCACACCAGTCTTCAACAGCTTCCAGCAACTCTGCCTGGAATCACTTCATTGGCTATGCTTGACAGAGGCTCAGCTACTTCATCAATGGTGCAGGAAAAGCCACCACACTGTAGCTATGCTTCTAAATGCCCTTGGGCAGATAGCCTACTACCTATCTGTGAACCTCTACAGTGCAGGCAATCTCCAACATCACATATGGTTATACAGAGTTTTCTGATCACAATATACAGTGTAGATTCACCATGTAGTCAGACAACAGTTAAGTACAGCAATAGCATACAGACTACTGATACATAATCACACCAAAAGCCTATTTTGGAAGGTAGTAGGCATGTATAGGTTTCAGGCTTTGTATTGCTTGCCAGTAGGCTACCTAAAGGAAAGATGGGACACAAGCACAGATGGGATACATGCCTGCAACAATGCCATACCAACTTGCATGTGTCAGCCTAAGGCTTTGGAATGCTGGCCAAGGCTATTGGCGCACCCATGGTGCTGTTTTTAGGCAGGTCTCAAAGGTGGATCTCACCTCCATGAACTGCACAATAGCGGAACCAATGAGGGTTAGGCTACTCAACACCAGGGGTAGTACTCACAACATGCACCCACTCACAGCACCCCGCAGTATGGACAACATCTACATCTGTTCTGTGACTGGGACCTGTATAAGGCTCCTGTGAGCACACTGGCACTACCAGACTACAACCCATAACACACATTTCAGCCACTGTACATGGATTGGCACAGACATGGCGGGGGTGTATCCATATTCATCGGGGATACCTACACTTCCAAATTAAAATTAATGGGGCAGCATGATACCTCTGTGATCATCCATTTGCAGCTAGCATCGGCCACGACTGCAATGCAAACTGTGAGATGCTACAGATAACCCTCCATTACCCAGGAGCACCACTACAACTATCTGGAGACAGTGGTAAACATGACAATCCTACCAGACACCCTGTTATTGATCAATGTCGGCTACCCTACACTTAACTGGATAACCTACTCGAGTATTCACTTCCAGGCCCAGCACTTCCTGGGATTTATCACCTCATATGGCCTGTATCAGTGGGTAGATGGACTAAAGAGAGGTGAAAACATACTAGAAGTGGTAATCGCTGACATGTACAGCAGGTGCACTACAGCAGAGGTAAACCGGTCACTGTTTAGATCTGACCATGAACTATTCACTGACGATTTCTACTCCCAACCATCTCCCCCACCCAAGGAACACACAGTAAATACCTTTCCTACAGATAAATCCACAGTACTAATGACAGAGGTGGGAGGGTTCACAGCCCCCATGCTCAGGGATGACATTGCTCAAGATACAGACAGAATTACGAATGCACTCTATAAGCACCTACAAAGATGTATGGGTGTTGCCATCAATGTTAAACCAGGACTAGCTTCTCCTACACAAGGACACCAGTCTGCTGAACCCCTGCATTATACAGGCTATACAACAGAAGTAGTACAGTAGTCCAGAACAACAGCAAATCCCAAGACATGCAGACATCCGTGACCAGTATTAGCAAGATACTTATTTTACTCATGTAATGATCCAAGGCTGACATCCACAGGTAAATAGGCATGGATTCGGAATATGACCACAAAGGCTTCTTTGACTATGTCAAGGATGTAAGCAGTAACACACAGATTTGCACTGTGCTGTTGCGATATTGCACTGAATATACTGACCCTACTGATATCACCAACACACTTGATGATACATTCGGAGCAAGCTTCACCCCCTACTGGGCCCACAACAATACCCAAAACATGCAGTATCCCAGACATCTGTGACATACAGGTGGTAATGGCCCTTTCAAACGGCATGACAGAGCGTCAGTGGAGGCAGATGGTGTCCCAGACTGCATCCTGCAGACACTACAAGATAAAGTGGCCCCCCGCCAAATATAGCATTTCAACATCAGCCTCTGCACAGGCTACATGGCCATTCACTGGTGCATGGCAACAGCTATTACACTCCACCAAGGTGGTGACACAACTGACCATGGTAACTACCACCCCATAGGCCTGAGTAGCCTGATCTGCATGGCTATGGAGCGCATCCTCATGGCACTCATTAACATAGACAATGGTAACCTCCAGACACTTGACCCAACCCAGGTAACCTTGATTGAGGGCAGATCATGCCTACTGAACCAGTTTGACATCTTACAGCCACCTAGACTTTAGGTGTGGGGTGTGGTAGTTCACACATACTACCTGGACCTTGCCAAGGGTTTTAACACCATTCCCCACTCAGGTATTATTTCTACACCCACCAGCCAGTACATACACCCATACATCACAGGCTGGTTTGCCAACAGGCTTACACACAGAACCCACATGGTAAGCCTAGCAGCCTCCAGGTCCAACTCTTCACCAGTCACAACTGGTGTCCCACAGGACTCAGTCCTGGGACTGCTACTGTTTGCCATGTACTTCTCAGAGGTATGGGCTAACAAAGGTGGAATACACCAGGCCGTGTTTGGCCAGTACTGCAGACTGGGAGCCATAACTGACAGTCCAGCTGTCAGAGGAGTCTTTCAAGGGGCCTCACATAGACCAACACAGGGTGTCAGAGTGATGGCCTCCAGCTAAAGGCCACATACTGCATGGTTATTCCATTTTGCGAAACTACACACACACATATTAACACATGAGTGGCAGACAGTATAATTCAGACGACGTAATAGGTATGTGGGGACTACATTACATAGTGATCTCTCCTTTGACAGTCATATGTGCGAAGTAGTTAGGACATCCATATATGTAGGCCATCTGATTACTTAAAGGTTCACATCTACACAAACTTATGTCATTGTGCCCCTTTACTCATTAGTCATCAATCCCATCATCGAGTATGATAACCCATTTTGGATGTATTTCAGAAGACACATCTGACAGCTGGAAGGGCCATGAACGTACCTCACATAGAGGGATAATGCCCTCAGACATGTGTCCTATGCTGCCAGACTGCATAAACTCATGCATTACACAGTGGCATCTCGTTTACTCAGGGATGATATTTGCTGGCCAACAAAGCCATGTCCAAGTCAGGCATAATGGATATACTCCACCTATGGGCATCCATGTCACAGTGAGCCACACACTGTAATGAGCTACACCTTGCCACAACCATAACTGGAAGATGCTGGAGTGACAGATTCCTGTCATGGGTACTCCCCATTATTTAAAACTACATCCCTGATTACATTATACTAAACCCCTCACTAACACTCCAGGGAATCCTTGCAGAGTGGGTGGGGAAAAGTGGATACAGCCCAGGGATCCCACAATTGGCTCTGCTCCACAGAGGGACAGTTAGTTAATCAATGGGGTGGTGACAGCAGACACTTTTTGGCAATGCTTATGACTGGCCTTGGGCAGTTAGGCATGTACCTACCTATGTATCTATGAACCTATACATACAGTATGGACACATGCTGATAGCTTAATTTACTGTTCAGGTATTGACTTACCTTGTGCCAATGTCAGTTGTGTGTACAATAGTTGAGCTATGTAGGATGCACACAGTAGACCACTTACACATGACAATTTACAGGTGGTCGTGTGTGTGTGCCATCCACATTAGCTGTGTGTGTGCAGGTGGAGAAGGGTGTCAGTCCATAGGTGCCTACCTGTCCACCCTGTAATGCTCTACTATCTCCAGATCATGTAGCCCCTGGTAGGTTACCCTGGGTCTAAACACTCTTCTCCTCCTCCGGTGCCTGAGATGGTTGTCAGCATCATCCTCCACACCACCGTCAATCTCCAACACATGCTGGTGAATCAAAGCTATAGCAGCCCCTAACATGTACATATTAAAAGTTCCCTGTCTGTATACACCAATGGTGCAGAGTGTCTGGGAATACACAAGTGTGTATGTGGGGCTTTCACACCTTATACTATTGTGCAATGGATGATGCTGGCTTAATTGGATGTGTATGTGTAATTCCAGCTGCAGGGTATCTTAATTATGGGTTTTACAGCAGGTACTGCTATTGTGGGGCCTTTGGTGTTGACTTACGCTTGGCTGCCGTGATTCATTTGTTGCCCTTAACTTCACGTTTCAACCCGGTTCACCTCCCATTGTCAGGCATTCATCCAGCTGCCTGCTTTCTTGTTTTGTACTTTTCCAACCCAGGATTGTGTTGCGAAATGTGTTATGTAGCTGATCTACTGCAAGTTTGCTTTGTTCTGCTGTGACAGTTCTCTTTTCTTTGCAGTACAGCACCTCCCCTTTCCTATTCTGCAAGTAGCTTCTAGCAGCCTTGTTAGCTGTTGTCAGTGGCCCACTGCGAGTTCATAGGTGTTAATTACTCATTTGTACTCCAATTACCATGCTGCAGCATTTCCTTATTGTCTTCCCATATCCTTCCTGTTTCAGCTATGGTGCGCGCTGTGCACAGCCATTTACCGGATTTCAAGCAAGTTTTCATCCACGTTCACATACACATTTGGTTACCTTGTGTGCTCTCAGCTAAGCAAAGCTATGGCTACTTCCACATCCCTATCCTGTGGCATTGCTTAGCAATGCTCCAATGTGCTTACAGCTATGGTGGCACACCCCTCTCTTGATGTCATGTTTATCTCCAGGCCACTCCTCGGTGTTGTACTGCTACGCTGTATGGTACATCCTTACGCCGGCAAGGATTTTGTGAGTCAGTATTACTTGACTCATTTGCATGGCACTGACTACTAATTCCTAGTTACTGCACAGAACACTGTCACAGACCCTTAGCAACTCTGGTGCCATGGCTGTGGTGTAGCATGCGTGCCATTGACTATTATGGGGAATTCATGAATTGTGTTACATTGCAGTTTTATGACATCTAAATATATTTTCACTGTGATCCCATTTGCACACCGATGCACTGCGATTTTACTTTGCGTTAGTGTGGCCATGACATTAAATGTTATTTTTTATGTGTTGTGCATGTTTTTTTATGCCATTGGCTATATATTTAGCCATTGGCATATATTAACATTATAATCCGTAAGTTTGGTCCGCTTTTGTGGCTTCAATTTTATGTTTGAAAAAATGTAAACCATTTTTTGGTTTACATTTCTACATGCTTAAGCTAAGCCTGCACCACTTCATGAATTGCTATATACCTTCATTTGCATGTTACACTGTTGCACATGGGGTAATTAGCATGCATGAGCTGGGAGCTGCGCAGCTCTGGGGTACGCTGGTAGCGCACGTGGAAACAGCTTGTACCTGAATCGCTCGGTGGCCATATTTGGCATTAGATCGCCGATGCTACTCCTGCGCCTGGCGCAAGCTTCATGAAACCTGGGGATGATGCTCACATCTTTAACCAGGAGCATAATGAAACATAACCACAGCAAATAATCTTTCCCAGACTTTATGTGTGGAAATAATGAGATGAATGATAAGTTTACTAAAACCGAATGGGATACCATCCTCAATGACCCAAGTAAATGTGCTTAAGATATTAGCATTGAGGGATAAGATATTATTAAAAGTCTATATTCATAACCTCATACCAATAAGGCACAGGTATGCACTTAAATTTAATGAATAACCCATTGAGGAAATCAAAGAATTAATAAGTTATACAAGAAAAAGAGGTGCTACTTAAGCTAGTAATAAAACACTATTTAGATTAAGGTGTACCAATGGCACAAGGCAAGAAGCCTGACCACATTGTTGGTGAGCCAGATTCAGGAATGTCCTTGGGTAGTTAGGGCTAGCAGGGAGAAGTTGGAGGAACTTTGTCTCTAGCTCAGCAGTCTAGTCTAACCTGGGTATAAGGATATTCACATTGGGAGTGACTAGAATGCTTACAATAGCCCATGACTGGGGAAGAGGTTGGTAGCAGAGTATATCAGGTGGGAACATATGGGAATGTTGCATTACACCACTGAGCATGAAAAACCCTTGAGTATATAACCTTCAAGAGTAAAAGCACAAAAGAATGTGAAACTACTCTGCTGTACTAAAGAAAGAAAGTCATGGGAGGGTTGCAGTGGTGTACGAATGAATAGCACAAAACTGCATAGGATGATGGAAATGAAAGGAGCCATGATAATCTAGAAAATTTGACAGAGTAGCTGTAAGTATGCAGCATCGTGCAAAACTTGTATGTATTTAAAAAAAGTGTTGATAAAAGGTAAGAATGGTATTTGGTGGCATGAGATACTTTGTTAAGGTATTAAAAATCATTCCACAAAAGAAAATAACTGACAAATTAGGAGAAGTAAACATCAACCCATACAAAATTTACTGGATAAACACTGTCTAACCAACAAGGCACATCAAACCTCAAAGCATGTCTATGCAAGCAGTGGTTACTAGCGGTGTCCTAGAGGAACCTTGTACAGGGGCCTCTTCTGTTTGGACTCTTCCTTTCAGATATGAAACTGGGAAATGTGCATAACTAAATATGCTGATAACTACACAATTACTTGTAAAACATGTCAAGTTCTTCAGCATACTCTATAAAAATACAAACCATGGGAAGCAATAACTACCTCATTGTTAAGGTCAGTAAAAATTTATAAATAATGATTATAAAATAAATGGTCAGGTCATAAAATTGCACTATCACTAATGGTTTAGAGATGATAAAACACGACAATGCAAACTCTGACCATTGTGTAAAGTCTAGGAAAGATTATGTGTCGTTTTGCATCTAATTTTAAAGGATACATTTGTTTCACATCAGTAAGCTGACTACTCCAGTTTATAGGTAGCTGACCAAAACTACTATTTCTACTACAAGCTTTTGACCTTCTCTGGCCTCATAAATTTGAAATTTTATGTCTTATTTTATTTCTTCTCTAAAGATCTAAATTTTCTAAAGATGTATGGGTTTTCTGTATATTATCTACCTCAGGGAACTACTACATTGACAATATGCTCCTAAGACTTGTTCCAGTTTTTCAGAATTTGGTAACTTATGTGGACGCTGACCTAACTTTTGACCAGCATTCATCCCCCTCAGATTACCTATGGAATGATCACAATTATTCTTACTGGGGTTATATGTTACTATGGACCAGAGAATGGGTAAGGCCAATCTATAACTAAATGGGACAGGTTAATTCAAACACCAAATTTGAAAGTAGCCCACAAGGGCTGCTAGCTTTGCACTTAAGTATGAACCTATGACCCTATCTGTGTTGGTGGACACAGGGAGGAAGCCAGTATTATTGGAAAATTAGACCAGATGTGACATAGATAACGTCAGATTTTACCCAAATGTTACGACTTACTTTTGCATTGACTCTCCCTGAAGAAGAGTATTATATTTTACAAAACACATTATTATATACAGCCAATCTATGTCCTATCAGTTTCCCATGCAAGGTATTTTCCTCATCCTACTTGCACTTTGTGACTGTACACTATGCAAACTGTAATGCATCTCTCCTTCACCAAAGAAATACAAACAGTATAATGCCCACACTCAATAATGACAAAAATCTAATACCATGACTACATTACTCTCATTGTACCTTATACTCTAAGCTCAACACACACGCTCAACAGTGTTGAGTCAATAAAATATAATTATGTGAAGAAGTCACTATAATTTTGTTTATATTTATTTATGTATTGTTACCTGGCCCAGTTATGCAGGGACTCAGTCAGAAAAGCTTCCAGTAAGAAACGGAGTGATAACTCAAACAGCATTATAGCAAAGAAGTAGTTTTAATATTGCATAATGACAACATATTTACAAAATAGACAAGAAAACAATACAAGATACTGAAGAAAACTGGCAAAGGATCCAAGATATTGGGAGCAAATAACTAGAGAGGGAAAAGTAATAGATTGGGATGAGGTGAAGAAAATATTTGGACTGCAGGCTTGAGACTGCATTCCCTACCAGGGATTGATATCAGAGTATAGGCTAGGAGAATCTTAAGTAAATGACCTATTCTGGTAGAGCATTCTGTTGAATCTAGAAGAGAAGTTGCTGTTAAAAAAGGGATAATTAGTAGGGCATATAAAATAGTGTATGATAACTACAGTAATCAATCCCAGGAGGTTAAAAAAAGATTGGAAAGAGAGACTGGAAAAGCAGTTGACAAGAGAACAATGAGAGGATATTTGTATGGAAGTGTTTGCATAGGTATTTTTATACCCCAATGAGACTTCAAATAAATTTTCCTCAAGTATATAGCAAATGATGGAGGTGTGATGAGAAAGAAATAGGTAAACCGGGAACATATGTTTTGGGAGTGTAATGAATTGGCACATTTTTAAAAAATTCACTACAGAGTACTTTGTCAGAAATATTGGCTGAGCAAATAGGTATAACTAAGGAAATGACTCATTTGAGCTGGGACACAGGATATGAATTGTCTACACTAATTAATTTTAATTCTGTTGGCTGCCAAAATGGAATTAGTAGAAGATGGAAATCAGTCCAAACCAACTGCATCTGAAGTACTGAATATTATAAAAAGAGATAAAAGAACTGAAAGAGGGATCTTTTACTCAGAAATATAGCGAGGATGAATTCCAGGACTAACGCTGCTGAGTTAGGAGAATGTACACAACATAAAAACCAACTGTCAATGCTCAAAGAATAAAATCAAGTTAATTCACAATGGAGTTAAGAGCTTTAATTCCAATAATCTTGAGGACTTCTTCAGAACTTACAAAACAACCACTTAGTGTTGCTAATTAACTGCCTAACAGGTCCTATGGTTACTTGTTCACATAACAACAATCAATTAAACACTGCATAACCAGTGGATATCAGAATATTAAAAAATAATATACAAAAATTATATACAAATAGTGCCTAGATATAAATATATAAATGTAAAATGTATCAAACTAATAATGTTATAAAATAAAATAAATTAACAAATTAAAAAAAGCCTTTATAAGATCACTTTGAATCAACTTTAAATATGAAACACCTGGGTTCTTAAGATCAAGCAATATTCATAACTTAGCTGCTCTTAATTTAAGTACACTACTCAATGAAACCATGTCATTTAAACCTGGGGTGGTACTTGCATCTTTCCTTAGCTGCCACAATAATTCATGATATTCTAACTTTTTCAAGGACCACCCCTTGGATTGTTAGGTATTACTTCCAAGATAAAAAAATAAAAATCTCTTATTGCCAATACAGTTTAGATTATGTTTATAAAGAGCAGTATTTTCATTACTGTGCTTCAATTAATAGATGTGCTCATATAGCCACTTTTTTAGAGTGTGTTCAGTTTTTCTTATGTAAAATGAGTGACAACAGTTACAAAAAGCAATGTAAACAACTCCTTTTGTATTACAATTGCATGTATAGTGTAATTTCACTTCATAATGGATAATATTTAATTTCAAAGAATGTCCTTGGTAAATAAATTTGCACTGTACATAAGACCCACATTTAACCATACATTTGGGTTCTCTATGTGACCTTGTAACTAAATGTGATATATTATTTCTTTCTAGCCTTTCTTTAATGTTCATATGCCTTTTATGCGTAAATTGTAGACCCATCCTAATAAAATATTTATTTCATCACTTTCAATAAGTCTCTAATTATTAATCAATATATGTTTAACAGAATTAGAGCCTGAACCATATTTAATACACATAGTGTGTTCATAATCTTTGGACTTAGATACATTTAAATTGTCCTTTTCAATTCCTTTCCCAATAATGGGGTAAAATATCTCTTCCATTTTTGCAATAACTTCTTTAATTTCATTTAACAAGAAGGGTGGATATCCTCTATGAATAAACATATATATAACATTGTTCATTTCCATAAGAAATTGTTCATTATTGGAAACTATTCAATAGATTCTAACCATCTGTCCCTTGACCAAGCTCTTTTGATAATATGGATGGTTTCTATGAAAGGGTAAGAAATTATTAGAATAGGTACGTTTATGGTACAAACCAGAGTCAAAACTACATGTATGAATTTTCTTGGTTAAAATCACATCTAAATAATTAATAGTCATAGAAGAAAAGCTATATGTAAATTTAAAAAATTCTGTAGTAGAGTTTAGAAAGTAAAAAAAGAAAACAGTAGTTCAACTGTCACAACGTTAAATAAGACACAAAACTTTCAAGTGATACAGACTCGTTTTCAGTGTATATAGAAAACAAATAATTTAACACAGTTTAAATCACAGCCAGCCTATCAGAATGCCACACCATATCACATGTTATAACATGAATAATTTAACAAAAGTAAAAAATAATAAATGAAGTAAATTCAACTAGTTCAATATAAAGTACAAACTATCAATTATGATAGTATGCACTAATAAAAGTACTCATGAAAAGCACATATGAAGTATGTTGTGTCTTTCGGCTTTTCCCGGTTAGGGGTCGCCACAGCGGAACTCCGGTCCACTAATGATTGGCAGTAGATTTTTACTTGCTGAGTTGCCAGCCCTGACGCACAATCTTCAACGAAGGTACGCCCATTCACGCACGTCTCCACACAGAAGACACTCTAGTTGAGAATCAAACAGGATGTCTTACTGTGAAGCAACAACGCTACCGCAGCACCACCACCGCAGTATAAATACACATAAAATTAAGTAATGTATGTTTGTCTCTCTTTCAGTAAGGGTTTAACACTATTAACAGTGTTTAAACCTGGTGGCTGGTCCATCCTAAATAATTATTTCATTCTCTGTTTTGTTTACTAAATCTCCCCCTCTCATTACGGAACAATTTCTGCAGAACTCTAAACTTAAATATATGATCCTCCCTTGTGGTGAGCATGTGCTTATATAAAGCATTAGATTCAACTCTCCTTCTCATCTCTGAGAGATGGGGTGAAATTCTGTCTTTTAATCTTTGATTTATTTTTTCAATATAAAAACAGTGGCATTTCTCACAATTAGCTAAATAAATAACATTTTCTGTAGTGCAAATAGCATACACATTAAAAGTAAAAGTGCAAAGTGAAATTGGTTGTAAAAGTTCATTTAAAAGATATATATATATATATATATATATATATATATATATATATATATATATATTTACAAAAGACACAATTATAACATGTAAGTGTGTTTCTTTTGTCAACTGATATAGCAATTATTTTCCCATTACTGATAGCTTTATAACATAGATGTTGTTTTAGATTTCTTTCCTTTTTATACATAAAATATGGTTTATCATCAAAAACTTATTTAAGTTTAAGCTTTATGTAAGCAAATGCTTACCACAGGTGAGGATCATATTTTTAAGTTTAGAGTTTTGCACAAATTGCTCCCTAATAAGAGAGGGGGAGATGTAGTAAACAAAACAGGGATTCAATAATAGGTTCATAGGTTCATGAGTGGGTACTAGGTGTTAGAGAGGGGCTCTGCCTAATCTAATTTGTAATTTTGTTCCAAAGCATGGGAAGTCTTTGTGACAGGAATCTATCCCTCCAGCCTGTTCTATTTATTGTTGTGGCAAGGTTTAGCTCACTAGAGTGCGTGGCTCACACTGACTTGGATTTCTTTAGGTGGAGCATGTCCATCAGTTCTGAGTTGGACATGGCTTTGTAAGTCAGGCAGAGATCACCTCTGAGTAAGCGATATGCTACTGAGTACAGCCGGAGTTGTTTCAGTCGGGCTGCATAAGACATGTGTTTGAGGCCAGTAATCCTCTTGGTGAGGTACTTTTGTGGTCTCTCCAGCTGTTGGAAGTGTCTTGTGAGGTACATCCCAAATGGGGCATTGTACTCTATGATGGGTCTGATGAGTGATGAGTAGAGGGGTACTATAACCTCTTTATTTCTAGATGCGAACCCTTTAGTAATTAGATGGGCCACATAGAAGGATTTCCTAACTACTTTGGCAATATGATTGTCAAAGGAGAGATTACTATCTACCTGGGTCTCCAGATCTCTTATTACCTTTTCTGTATTAAGGGGGCTGCCACCTATGTGGTAATTTGTGGGTGTTTTGTTTTTCCCAAACAGGATGACTATGCATTTTTTTGGCATTTAGCTTGAGGCCATGACTTTGACACCAGGTGTCCATCTTAGTAAGGCCCTTTTGGAGGATGTCCATGTCAGCTGGAGAGTCAATTATGGCTCCCAGTTTGCAGTCATCGGCAAACTTGGTTAGCCATAGTCCTCCTGTGTTTGCCTGTACTTCTGATAAGTATATGCTGAACAGTAGGGGTCCCAGGACCAAGCTTTGTGGGACACCACTTGTGACTGGTTTAGAGTCGGATCTGGAGCCCACTATTCTTACCGTGTGAGTTCTATCTGTAAGCCAGTTGGCAACCCATCTTGTGACGTAGGGGTTTATGTTCAAGCTGATGAGTTTTTCCTGTAATACCCAAGTGGGGAATGGTGTCGAAAGCCTTGGTCAGGTCAAGGTAGGCTGTGTGAACAACCTTTCCCTCGTCTATGGCCTTGGTGACTGTCTCGAAGAAGTCAACCAGGTTTAGTAAGCATGATCTGCCCTTAACAAAGCCAAACTGGGTCGGGTCAAGTGTTTGGAGGTTCCCAATGTCTTTGTTAATGAGTTCCATGATGATGCACTCCATAGCCTTGCAGACCAGGCTACTCAGGCTTATGGGGCAATAGTTACCAGGGTCAGTTGTGGCCCCTCCTTTGTGGAGTGGAATAACCATTGCTGTGCACCATTCTATGGGCATGTAGCCTGTGGAGAGGCTGAGATTGAACAGCGTGTTTAGATGGAGGGGTTAGTTCGTTCTGTAGTTTGTGCAAGATGCAGCCTGGGACACCATCTTGCCCCACTGACAATGTGCTTTTGGCTTTTGAAAGGGCTATTTTCACCTGTGCGTCTATGATTTCTGGTACACTACACTTTTCCTGTATTGTTGTGGGCCCTTTTGCGGGTAAGAGGGGGGGGTGAAGTTTGCACTGAATCTATCTGCCAGGATGTTGGCAATATCAGTAGGTTCAGTATATTTTGTGCTATTTTGTACTAGTTCAGTGCATATCTGCGAGTTGCCACTTAGATTCTTAACATAGCTAAAGAAGGCTTTGTGGTTATCTTTTGAATCCTTGGCTATTTTTCTTTTGAAGTTAGCCTTGGATGATTTTATGAGGGACCTTAGTTTCTTACTGATACTGATCAGAGATGTCTTTCCTTCTTGGGATTTGCTTTTTTTCCTGAACTAGTTTCCTCCTTATATTGTATAGCCTGTTTATGGCAGAGGTCCACCAGACTGGTTTCCTTCTCTTAGAGGAGTGAGTATTGGTTTTGCTAGGGATGGAAAGATCCATGCATCCTTGTAGGTGCTCATAGAGTGCATTTGTAAAGGTTTCTGCATCTTGGGCAGTGTTATCCTTTAGCGTGGGGGCTGTGAAACTTACCGCCCCTGTCTTAAGTAAGGTGAAGTTTGCTTTAGAAAAGTTTTTTACTGTGGTTTCCTTAGTTGGGGGTGGTGGTGGGGTGTGGACATCCAGAGTGATTAGTTTATGGTCTGATCTAACCAGTGACGGGTTGACTTCCAGTGTGGAACACCTGTCACCAATGTTTGTGATGACCAGGTCCAATATGTTTTCACCTCTAGTAGGGGAGTTTACCAGCTGATCCAGGGCATTTGAGTTGATGAATTCCAGGAAGCGCTGGGCCTGGGAGTTTGTACTCGAGTAGTTTTCCCAGTTAATGGTAGGGTAATTGACATATAATATATAATATATAACATACTGATATATAATATGTAATATAAATGGAATAATTATTTTAGGGTGAACCAGCCATCAAGTTTAAACACTGTTAATAGTGTTAAACCCTTACTGAAAGAGAGACAAACATATGTTACTTAATTACTCTATAGATTAACTTTCTATATGTGTGTGTTTATGTGCGTATTTCATATGTGCTTTTTATGAGTACTTTTATTAGTGTATACTATCATACTTAATAGTTTAGACTTTATATTGAACTAATTTTTAAGAGAAAGTTGAATTTATTCCCCTTATTATTTTTTTACTTTAGTTAAATTATTCATGTTATATCATGTGATATGGTGTGGCATTCTGATAGGCCGGCTGTGATTATTTAAACTGTGTTTCATTATTTGTTTTTTATATACACTGAAGAGTCTGTATGACTTAAAAGCTTTGTGTCTTATTAAACTTTGAAAGTTGGACTACTGTTTTTTTTTCTTTTGGATGCATGCTTTTTTTCCTGTGTGGTCCATTTGGTTTCCCTGCGGTTTGTTGTTCTCTATTTGGAGTTTAGAAATGTAACAAAATTTGCTAGCTCTACTTTCCTGCTTTTCCAAACAATAAGAATATCATCCATAAAACATAGGAAGACCACTATATTGTGCATATAATTAGTATCAAACACATAATTCTGCTCCCAATACGAGGACAATATCTGTATATACTGGTGAGCAAGGCACCCCCACAGCCACACCTCTTGTCTGTTTGAAAAATTCCTCCTCAGAGTAAAGAAAAGTATTCACTAATGCAAATTCCATGAAATCAGCTACCATGATAATCTCATTATTGTACAGTATGTCACTCTAGATACAAGCTTCTCTAAACCATTCAATATCAGTACCATGGGGGATGCAGGGAAAACAAGTCAAAATCATCAATTGTAGTCAGAACCAGTCATCACTATATAGTTCATTCCAAAATATTCCTCCAAACCAAGTAGAAGGCAGCTGTATCAAATGATAATAGCCAGACAACTCCAATCTGAATGTAAAAAACTTTTAATAATGTGGCGTAAGCGCTTTCATAACATCAGTTACTTCCTCAGATACATTGATATATGGTTCTATCATGCTATGTAAAGAGCATATATTAGTTGATATATGCATATAACCCCTGCAAATTCATTTTAGTCAGACATAATAGTTCATCTTTTATAGTCGCTTTGATACCTGTGTTAAAGGGAAGGAGAGTTAAAAGATGAACTATTATGTCTGACTAAGATGAATTTGCAGGGGCTATATGCATATATAAACTAATATATGCTCTGTACATAGCATGATAGAACCATATATCAGTGTATTTTAATGTATGGAATTTTTACATGTATATTTGATGTTTTAGTTGTTGTCCTTTAAATCTTAATTGGTTTATAGGTTTTTAAAAAAATGGAGGGGAAATATGTAAAGGAAGTAACTGATGTTATGAAAGCGCTTATGCCACATTATTAAAAGTTTTTTACATTCAGATTGGAGTTGTCTGGGTATTATCATTTGCTACAGCTGCCTTCTACTTGGTTTGGAGGAATATTTTGGAATTTATCTACTCACCTTACCGGTTGGGACTTGTTCTTGGGACTATTATTTTATACTATATAGCTCATGTCTAATTTGCCCCCGCCCCCCCCAAAAAAAAATAATTTAATATATATTGAAATTTCTGCAAAAAGGGTTTTAAAGCCCCATCCACAAATAAAGCTAAGGGATGGGTCTTGGAGCTGGATGCAGCCGCAATAGGATGCAAGGTGTGTGAGGAAGGGGTTTTCAGGTCTTTATGTACTTTGGGGATGCTAAAGATAGCTGGTACTATAGGTTTTTCCACAATTAAATATTTACAGAGTTTATAATCAACCTGTCCTTGATCTAATAAATCCTTCAGATATAAATCTAGTTTATCATAAAAAAATATTTACTTCCTTTCTGGATGCCCTAACATAGCAGGTTTTATTGTTAAGCAATTCAAACATTTTGGCCAGGTAATCTATGGCATTCATCAATACAACTTCTTCCCACTTATCAGGCTATATAATTCTTAGTTCAAGAGATAAAAGAACTGAAAGTGGTATCTTTTCAAAAGGGATGGAGCAAATTACATACAAGTAAATGAAAATTGTGGGATGCATACATGCAGAACAATGTGCAGGAGGAGGAGGACTGAGGAATAAGGGAAGGCAGGAATTCAGCAATTTATGTTATGTTGGCCTGATGATAGTTACAACAAAATATATGGGCTGTACAATGTATGTAAATTAAAAAAATGTTAATATTCTCTGTTTTCTTTTCAGTTTCACAGAGTTAAACTTCTTAGCCTTGCAAACTCAAATGTCTGCAGAGCTGCTATTACAGAATTGTAACACAGACTACTTTTTGTAGTCATGCCATCTCCATCAGCTGAATTGTCTTTAAAAGCCAGTTGACAAGTTCAAAGGAGACATGTTCCATGGAGCTAAGGGCCCACTCCCTGACTTTACAAGCTCAAATGTCTATGCAGCTGTTAATATAGGTATACCAATGGAATATCTGCTGAAACTAACTAAATCCTGTTTGAATGTTTAAACAGCTAAAACGTCCTTACAGATATACACAGATGGTTGGACAATTCATATTTACCACCCTCCTCTTGTTGGCAGTGAATTTTCCTGTCCCTTTCCAGTCATCACAGCTTAAACACACAGAAAGCGGCTTCCTCTGTCATTCCAGTCAGTCCTGGCTACTTAAAAGGTTTACATAACATAGCATATCCCATTATAGTATACTAAATGATATACACTGTTCCAGCCTACAAAAAAGGATTGTATCAACTAGCTGTATTCTCTGAAAAGTCAGCTATGTACAAGCAAACTGGCTACTGCAAGATTGATTTGTGGTACCTAGCCTATACTAAGTTCATTTCAACACCCACATCATACTAGTCATGGGTAGATACTGTTTCCTGCAAACTCAATACCTCAAACTTTAAATCTTTATCAGTAAAACTCAGCTACTCAAAACAATAATGTGTTAGGAGACTGTAAACATACTCACACCCACTAAAACAGAAGCAGTACATTTCTTTGCCAATAAAGGTCTTACATAAATGGTGACAGAATTTACCAGACCCAATTTTAGATCCTGAAAACACTCCCTTCATGACATGATTAACACAGACAAGGGATGTATGTGTTTTGCTGAGCTGGTATTCACTAAATGATATCTTGGCAAAAATAATTCATTGTCTATTGGTCCATCAAAGTCCTGGAGATTGAGGAAATAGGAGGCTTGTCAAACTTGACCCTTCTGCAAGATCCATGTTAAATTTTATTCTTGAGTTTTGGTTGACTAGGAGTTGATATGTCAGGGTCATTGAGCCATGTTTCAATATAGCCTGATTCAATGACCTGATATATAAACCTGTAGACATTCTTCACTACCTAGAAAAAAACTATTTCTCTCCATTATAATCGAAAACTGTCTCATAAAGCTTAACCAAGTCTTTATACACTTCATCTTAAAATGGCCTAAAAAATGTGGATTTGAAAGAGAAAATATCCAAAATGAACTGGGAGCATTTCTTACAATATAATGATGGTTATAAATTTACATTTTCACAAACATCTCCCCTCCTTAAACTACAAAACAAATATATCCCAATAGTAAAAAAAAACCAATCAATTATAAGATGGTTCACTACAGAAACAAACTTTTTACAAATTAAAAGAATTAACTAGGCAAGACTGGAAAAAGCATTCCTGTACTGAAAAAAGATACAAGTTAATCAGCCTTGGATGTCTGGTTAAAAATCCACAAGCAGATATAAAGCAGTCAGAAATACCTTATGAATACTCTAAAATAATTTTGGAACATTGTTACCAGTTTTGTGGGCTGTAGCCATCACCGAAATCCAGTACAAGAAGTTTCCATCCCTGCTCCATTTATTAAATCATCCATTCAGACTTTCTAATAGACTTTCCTACAATCCCCTCTGTTATCCCACCGACCATAGAATCATATTGGTAGATTTACAACATGTCTAGAGAATGCAAATAC
>NC_056741.1:1172963420-1172970920 GCF_019279795.1 Protopterus annectens | reverse complement strand
TGTTGGTGGGTGGAAGGGTATTGTTTGGAGTGGTGGTTTGTCTTATAGTTGGGTCTAGTTAGATTGGTTTGTGCTGAGCGAGAACTTCAATGAAGTCAAGGCTGGCAGAAGATACTGATCAGGATGTTGTTTAAAAGTGATTTAAATTTGCTGTTGAGGCTGGGGAAGGTAGGCATGCCACTGTAAAGTACAGGTGTTGAGAGGTTTTAAGTGGCAAGCCTATAGAGAATCCATTTAGGAATGTAATTTTGCAATACCAAAGCAAAAAGCAATAATAACTGGCATTTGGCACTAAACAAAGCCTCACATCAGTTGCCGAACACTGGGATATTCAGCACAATAACCACAAACTAAATGAAGCAGCTTCATACTTCAAATACTTAGGAATCTAGTTAGACCATAGCCTAAATTTCCATCACCACATCTCAACCAAGTCAAAAATCTATATTTTCGGATTCAAAGATGGCTGCTGTTCTATAAGGACTGCTGAACTGCAGCTCTCTACTTAACCTGAGGAAATCTAAACCCTGAGTGGATAATATAAAGCTTTTAACAAATCTTCGATAAAATAACTTCAGCTACACTTAACTATCCATTACTAAGAAGAAAACTGGAAAAAAAGGAATATATTTCACTGGATTATAACAGATTAGCTGGCTCTGCAGAGAGAAGTAAACAAAGGAACCGTGTGCTTTTTATACTGCAAGTCTTTGTCTTCAAATAAGATGTCAAAAGAGGAAAAAAAACATGGATATAACCACTACTAAAACAAAACTTTCGGAATTACAGTCACCTGAAAAGGATGTGATTTCTAAAAGACAAAAAATTACTAAAATACAGGAACAACAGAAATCAGGGACCAAATCTAAATCTGAACAACCATTAAACATGGAAGATATCAGAAATGCTCTACTACCCATACAAGAAGCTCTGAAAGAACTGACTTGTTAAATACAAACATTTGGGAACTCATGTACTCAGTTGCTGGAGAGAATGGACAAGACGGAAGCTCGAATTTCTGAAAATGAGGATAAATTAACTTTACTTAAAAAGAAAACTAATCTACATGATGTGGATATACAGGCTATGCAAAACAAGCTTACGGACTTAGAAGCAAGATCCAGAAGAAACAATATTATTCTCAGAGGGATTCCAGAATCTATTCAGTATAATGAATTAATTCCATCCATATTACAAATATTTGAAGTGCTTCTAAATGACTCTGATGGGGTGAAACAAATTATTATTGAAAGAGCGCACAGAGCTTTGAGAGAGTCACAAGCATCTAACTTTCCTAGACCTGTATATGTTGAAATACTTAACTATCAAGATGTAAGCAGAATACTTACTACTGTAAAACAAACTAGAGGCTATATCATGTGGAAAAATAATAAAATATCCCTGTCACAGGATTTACCCATACAGGTAAGACAAGCTAGACAGTCTTTGTCTCTATACTGTAAATTTCTTATTGACAAACAAATTAAGTTTCAAATGAAATACCCACATATGCTTATATTTACAATGGATGGGACCAAACATGCTATTTCCACTAAAGCTGAGGCAAAAAATCTATTTCTTACAGTTTTCAAGGCTTTACCTGTATCAGAGACTTGAACTGAACTTTCGTTGAGACTGGCATGCTGCTGAGGTCGGATCCATTGTTTACTGTGCTCCCAGGACTGGATAATCCTTTGTTTGCATTTGCAAAGCTCTAGGCCTCTTCCAGAGTAATAAAACTGTTTGTTTTTGCTTATCTTGATTACCTGCATTCGTTTCCCATCGTTTTATGGCTTCTACAAAGTGTTTTCGATGAGGAGGAAGACAGGAAGTGCCTAAAATGCTGTTGTGGGTGCAGATTTCGCTGTGACACTTCTGGGAGTCCGTCCCCCGTTGTGAATATTTCACAGGGTTTCCAGGCTTGGGAAACCAAAGGGAACTGTTTTAACATCTTTTTTTTCATTTAACTTTAAAATAACACTGTTGTATGGTAAAGTAAGCACATAGGAATATTTTATTTGTTTCTCTTATACATGTTTATGTAGAATTTTGTGGTTATATTATTTAGAGAGGGTGCAGGGATTTAGTAATGTTTGTATAAATATGCTTCTCATTATAGTTCATACTGTACTGTGTTAAAGTGATAATGCATATTATATTAGTTAGTTAGTAGTTTGCTTTAGTATAAAACTATGATAGTGTGGATTTATAACCAGGGATACCTGTATTTAGCTGTATATTTATTTTAACATAGGGTTGTATTTTAGTGTGTTTTTTTTTTTTTTTTTTTGTGTGTCTCTATGCATGCGGTTTATCTATAGATAGCTAATCCAAATACTAAAACTTCCTTTTTTCAATTTATTTCATATGTACTGTAATATTGTATTTTAATTTGATTTGCTTAAATATACTTAACTGGGGAGATGTAGCTCAATGCAGTGCTTGTTAGGGAATGTTTAGTTTAGGCTTTGTCGTAGTTGAGTTAGATTATATAGGTCTCAACTATGGAACGTGTTTGAAATTTTATAATGTGATGTTTTCCTATTTGTTTCTTTTCTTAAACCTTCTGTTATTCTATATTACACAAGACCTATATATGTCCTGGTCCGGGGTTAGAGTGGGTAAGCACTGGTTTAGGACGGGATATATGGATTGCTTCCAGATCATGTATGGTTTTGAGAATACTTTATTTTTTTTAATCTTTTCTCTCCAAAACCTTTATTGTACAGTCAACCTTGGAAATGTGGGAATTAGATTCATGGAATGTTAAAGGGCTCCAGAAATTAAAGAAGAGGAAACTATTGTTACATGTATTGTTGTAGGCTAAGGTGTGGTTTATTTTACTGCAAGAAACGCATTTACTGAATGATCAATGGGTTGATATAAAAAGAAAGAAGTGGATCAGAGAAGTAATAGCATCGGAAGGTAAGTCAAATAGTGCTGGGGTAGCTATAATTATTAAAGATCAATATAAGGACAAAATTTTAGATTCTAATACAGATAAAGATGGGTGATGGTGCTATGTTATTCTGGCATCTACCTTATTTGATAAACCTATTTTACTTTTAAACATATATGCACCTTGTAATGATCAACAAATATTCATAACATCACTGTATTCAATTTTAACACAATTTGATAGATACTACGTAATTGTTGGAGGTGATTGGAATGCTTACCAAAATCCGAAGTTGGATAGATCTTGTCCACACAAGGCATTTAACAAGCATGCTGTATTAGCACTGAATGATATTAAAGAAGACTTTCAACTATATGACCCTTTTCACTATTTAAACAATGTTAATAGTACAAATAATTTTACATTTTATTCCCCATGTCATAAAATGTGGTCCAGAATATATTTCTTCCTGATTTCAAGAACATTGATTAATTTAGAACATATAGTTGTTATACATGCATGGTATTTATCAGATCATGTGAACATTTTGCTGAGTTTTGCTAAGGGGATAAAAGATACCTTGCGGCAAAGAGGCTATAATTGGTGTCTTAATCCAAATCTGTTGAATAAGGAAGAAATAATACAGGAAATTACAAAGTACCTTAAAGACTTACTGGTTAGTCTAAAGAAACAACAATATGCACCAGATATTGAATGGGCAACAGTTAAAACACAAATAAGAGGGATCCTTTTGCAAAAAGCCTCTTATTATAAAAAATACTAAATAAAGATATTCAAAACATGGAAACGAAAATTAAATTATTGGATCAACAACTTATTTGGAATTTTAATGAACAAACACAGAAAGAACTATTTAAATGTCAGAAGGATCTCTTCTTAATACAAAATAGTAGATTAAAATTCCGAGAATATAAGATGTTAGCGAGGTATGCTAATCACGTTCAAACACCATCGAGAGCGTTGGCTAGGATCATTAATCAATTAAAAACAGCACTACAAATTTCGGAAATACAATTTAATAATAAAATATATTCTAAAGCAGAGGATATTATTAATATTTTTGAGAAAATATATACAAAAATTTATGATGGGCAAAAGGATATGTCCTTGCATAGAATCTATGAACAATTTTTACAATCAATTAAGTTTCCAAAAATAGGAGAGGATATTCAAGATGATTTAGTTAAACCAAAATCTGAAGAAGACATAGTATATACAATTCAACATATGAAATCACACAAATCACCAGGTCCTAATGGGATGACAGTGGAGTTTTATAAAAGGTTTGCGGATATTTTCGGTAAGATACTTTCAGTTATATTTAACTACATAATTAGGAATACTATTAATGATCCTCATCTTAATGCTTCAAAGACTATTTTTATACATAAAGCCAATTCAGATCCTCAAAACCCTGATAATTATAGACCGATATCATTAATGAATGTAGACATGAAAATTCTAACCTCTATTATAGCATCTAGACAAGAAAATCATGACTCATATAATATCCAAAAATCAGGTTGAATTTATGGCAGGTAGACAAACCAGTGATAATACTCTTACATTACATACTATGATAACACATGCTAAACAAAATAATCTTAATATCTATGCCCTTGTAATTGATGCACAGAAGGCCTTTGACAGGGTTGATACAATTTTTTTGTTTGCTCTTTTAACTTATTTTAATATATCCCATGAATTTGTTCAAATGTTGCAAATATTATATAGTAATCCCTATACTACACTGTGCATTAATAGAAGCCTCTCCAAAAGAATACAGATTAAGACTGGAACAAGTCAGGGCTGCCTTTTATCCCCGTTACTATTTAATCTTTATCTTGAACTTCTGTTCTTATATATTAAGCAGAACGTCTATCATAATGTCCCAATAATTTATGGAACTAAAATTTTAATGGCAGCTTTTGCGGATGATCTTAATATTTATTGTGCATCTCCAATATCTGACACTGACAAATTATTGAAGGCTGTTAATGATTTTTCAGAAGTCTATAACTACAAAATTAACTTGGAAAAAAACAATATTTTTCCTTTAAAGACACCTAAACCTTTTTCGTTATTGCCTTTGGTTGGGCAGGTAACATTTAAAGAAAAAATTAAATACTTAGGTATTGAGTTTTCTACAGACAATAAAGACTTCTACAATAATAACATCAAAACAATTTGGGACCAAATAATTTCTGATTTTGGGAGGTGGAAAAATTTACGACTGCCACTACTAGCAAAAGTTTCAATTGTTAAAATGGATGTGTTACCACGATTACTTTATAATTTTAGGTCAGCCCAATTAACACTTTCGAAGACATTTTTTTAAAAAATTCATAAAGAATTGACTAAATTTATTTGGGAACCAAAAAAAACCAGGATATCTTATGATAAATTAATGACCCCAAAAAATAAAGGAGGACTGGAGTTGCCTAATTTCGAATTGTACTACCTAATCGTGAACTCTAATAGCATTCTAAGAATTGCCAGCTATGATACAACTACTACTAAATGGACACCAACTTGGGTGATTTTGAATTATAAATACATTTTAAAGTTAAACATTAATCCTAAAGCAATACCCTTTTTAGGTAAAGATACTTTGAAAATTTGTGGGATTATTGAACACATTAAAACTAACATATTATCTATACAAGATTTATTTCAATCTTTGTATCTGGTTCAGTATATGATGGTTTTTCAACCCTTTCATAGGAATCCTAATTTAAAATTGAACAATCAATTAATTGATCTTAAAAAGTTTCCACTAATAGTTAATTTAACTTTGATTGATATATACAAATATCTGGACCGCTCGGCCAATCAAATAAGACAATAATTTAACTTACCCAAAAATTATCTTGTTATTTTGAGACAAATTAGAGAACTTGCTATGAGCTACTTTATAAATTTTAAACCTGAAGATGAAAATGTTAATAAATGATTTGAGTTGTGGCAAGCCCTCCAACAGAATATTAAATATATAACAACAACAAATAAATTAATTAAAGACTTTAAATTTCATGATAAAATTCTGTTATCCAACTATTGGGAAGAGAAAATTTTAGTGACAGACAAAAGTAATATGTTAAAAGCAATTGACTTGACTATCAAATCTACTTCTCTACAAAAATTGATGTATACCCATTTGATGATATGGAATAATGCATATTATACACACCTTACCCTGCATAAATTTAATTCTAAAAATTCTCCAACTTGTCCATACTGTAAAAATCAACCGGCTGATCTTCTTCATATGTTCTGGAGCTGTAAATGCATATATAAGCTTTGGAATTCCCTTAAGCTTCAACTTCAGAAGATGGGTTACCAAAGTACAATGTTGTCATGGAAATTTACGATTTTATATATTCCTCCGAAAGAACTCCCTAGATTACAAAGTACTATATATATTAATATTTTTCTGTTAATGAAGCTTTATATAGCCACTAATTGGTTAGACCCATCTAAAACATCTTGGGAAAACTTTAAAGTTTTGGCAACAAGGCATATATTAGCTCATAAACTACTTTTAAGTCCGAATAATAAAAACATTAATAACCCAAAAATTTGGGAACAGATATTTAATATTATATTAGCATAATGCTTTTAACTTGAAGGTATTCACATTTATTTGCTTGGAGAGAATTTTGTATTTAAACTGTATATTACTGGAAATGTTATTAATTACTTTTTGTTTTTTCTCTATTCTTAATGTTTTACATGGAAGCATTCTTGTAAATATTGTATATTTGCTTGGTGTGATGGTTAGTGATATTAATTAGTAGTCTTTTGTTTTGTATTTTTTCTCTAAAAAAATGTGTTTGTTTTTACTTGTGTATGAAAATAATATAACAATAAAGATTTATTATGGGAAAAAATCTATATTTTCCTCTTTGGTTCAGAAAGATCTCCAACTTTTATTTGCTAGAAGGTAGAGCAGCAATAGGTGATGGAGTCATTCTAGCACACCTTGAATACAGTTTGACACTGCCAGCTAATGCTTTAAATGAAAACCTGAACTTTCTGAAAAAAAAAACAATAACAATATGTGTTGATTCATCACCCGCTTAACCTTAGTATACAGCATCAGTGAAATATCTTGACAAAATCTAAATGGCTTCTAATACAGCAAAGATCAACATTAGTGCAAGCATACTTCATTTATAAACTGCTTAATCCAGAGACCTTTCATCTGCTTTGCTTTAAGCTTCTTAATCGAGGAACTTTACACTATTTTTCCCAAAGTTTACTGCAAAGGATGACTAACTGCAATCCAAGATGTCATTCACAGAACACATCTTCACTACTTACCCATAAAAATAAGTGCACTTCACAGACCAGTTTCTCATCATTGCCCCCTTACTGAATATGGGGCTCCATACCAACAAACACATTTAAATATCTTCCATCCACAATACCTTAAGTGACGTAAAATGCTTCAAGAAGGGAAATATAATGTAATTATCATAAACTGTTGAACTCCCTCTACTCGTATTGCATAAATTGTTTTCTTCTTTGGAATCTTCCTGCCCATTCCTACCTGTTCCCCTCCTCCCCTCTTAACTCTT
>NC_056741.1:1172723542-1172962920 GCF_019279795.1 Protopterus annectens | reverse complement strand
ATGTCATAAAAGGACAACAAAATCACTAATCTCATACACAAATATTCAAAAAAATTTTTGAAATTCATATCTCTTCTGTAAGTGAACTTCAAATGACCCACAACTGTGGGTTCTATGTCTGTAATTTCTCTAAATTTATCCCATTCTCTACTCACCACCTTTCTAATAACATTTGAATCCCCATTGTAATCTAAAATATATGCATCTTTTTTGTCATTGTTAGAATCAAGGGGAATTTTGTTGGTGGATGAACACAAATAGGTGCAAACTTACTTCGCCTACCTTCATTAACTTCCTTGGTGACTTGTTGGATTAAGTCCAAGGGATAGCCTCTATTCTGAAACATTTCACTTACATCCCTTCATCTAATATTGACATAAGTGATGCAATTTTAGCGGTAACATTTTTTGCTCGTAGTTTGGCATTAAAGCTAGTGTTTGGGGATACTTCTTCAAATGAACTACATCCGTTCAAACGAAAAAGTACTTTTATGCCTCATCTTCCAGCAAATGTAGAACTATTTGTAAAAGCAGTGGAAAATGATTTATACGTGGGTTTGGAGACCTTCCAAAGAACTAATGTCAGCAATTTATCAATGGAAGAAAAGTCCGCACTGCATGATTTGAAACAGAATATGGACATTGCTATACGACCAGCTGACAGAGGAGGTCCGATTGTTGTCATGGATAGTTTGTATTACAAAGAGACCATGACAAACATGTTGAACAATGATGCGTATATTAGAGTTTCTCCTGATTTAGTGCAGGATATACATTTAAGTTTGAATAGAATGTTTTATGATTGTAAAGCTTTGGGTTTGTTGAATGAGGAGTTATGTAATTACTTCTTCGTTGAGCATCCAGTAATACCCAGAATGTATGGGCTTCCCAAGATACATAAGAACCCTTTGCAGCCTGCTTTTAGGCCCATTGTAGCGGGAGCGGGTTGGCTCACTGAGCCAATGTCTGTATATTTAGATTTTGAGTTAAAACAAGTACTCCAGAAGTATACTTATTTGCTAAGGGACACAGAACAGTTCCTATCAGAACTATTTGATTATGCTAGGACTGTTGATTCAATACAAGATCTATTATTAGTTACAATGGACGTAGAATCATTGTTCACTTGCATTCCTAATGAAAGTGGAATTAAGATGGTTAGGGAATTGCTATTGGAAAGTGGCGTAACTGATGTTGTCAAAGCAGACTTTATTAGTCGACTACTTGAATCAGTTTTGGAGAATAATGTGTTTTTCTTTGAAGAAGGTTGTTATTTGCAGAAGAAAGGGATTGCAATGGGCACTAGTTGTGCAACACCTATGCGAATTTGGTCACGGTAGCATGGGAGAGGAACCATTTGCTAGGAAATGACCAAATTCTGTTTTATAGGCATTTTGTGGATGATCTTTTCATCATTTGGTATGACACTGTGGATAATCTGATGTCTTTTTATACAAACTTAAATAGCAGTAGTTCATTCCTTAGATTTACTGTAACATATTCCTGGAAAAGCATTGATTTTTTGGATGTATCAGTATATAAAGAGGGTCCTAATTTCAAAACTACTGTTTATAGGAAGGCACGTTATAGAGCTTCCTTCTTGCATAGGGATAGTATGCATAATCCATCTATATTTGGTAATATTGTGAAGGGTCAGGCAATTAGAACATCATGACTATGCTGTGAGGAAGTAAGGTTACAAAATGAGTTGGATAAGTTTAAATCAGATTTTTTGTCCCGAGGTTATGAGGAAAAACTTACAGTTGAAAGATATGCTGAAGTATCGAGGTTGAGGGGCACTAGAGCCAAACCTTATTTCTCAGACAAAAAGACAGAAATTGTTTCAGCCACTGGCTCTAAGAGATCTCTATCAGTGTTGTTGCCATTTGGTAACAACACAGATAGAATTAAACAAGCAATAGCAGACAGCTGGAATATTTTACTGGTTGATGAAAAAACAAGGAACCTAGTGGGAGATAAACTATTGTTTACCTATAAGAACATGAAATGTTTAAAGCAACATCTTTGTTATAGGAATATAGGTGCTGGTTCATTGCCATTGGAAGACTTTGTGCCATTAGGCACAAAGAAATGTGGTAATTGTCCGCAATGTATATTCATAGATGAATCCCATTTTTTTAAGAATCCAGATACAGGATATCTGTGGGAATTGAGAAATCACAGCACCTGCAACACACGCAACGTTGTGTATGTTGCACATTGTGGAAAATGTTTTAAATACTATGTTGGTACAACAAACAGATCAATAAGAGAGAGAGGATTAGAGACCACGTATATTGTTTGGAGAGGAAGCAAGACTAAAGTGCACCAGCTAAGCATACACTTTTAGAAGGACCAGAACATATATTTTATTACCAAGTATTGCATGTACAGAATCCCAACATTAGGTTGGGTGATATTGTTAATTTAACAGAACAAGCTAAGCTAAAATGGATCTTTAGACTGGCAGCACATAGGGGGAGGGGTTTAAATGAAAGTGTTACTATCAAGCCCACTCTCAAAGCCAGAGCCCTCCGGTAGAAGGGCCTATGATTTACATTTTAAGTTTTTATATAGATCTATTTAATATAAGGTATTATTATGTTTTTGTTTTATTTGGCATATATTTTTGATAAATGAACTCAGTCATATAATGACATATGAGTAGTAGACTATTTAATACAGAACATTTTGGTATTTAATGTGTTTTTAGGGGGGGTTTAAAAGTAGGTTGTCATATTAGTTTCATTATGTAGTAATTTTAAGACTGTAAATGATTTGGTTAATTGAATTAGAAGTTATGTACCTACCATAACGTTCCATGTTAGTTATTTTCTTCTCGCCTTCTTTCTTGCTGGATGGGTTTGGAGACAAACCTCGGCTCTGACTCGGCCACTCTAAAAGCTCGAGAGCTAGTTCCACTGGCTCAAGGCTCCCCTATATCCCACAATGCTAGGCGGTAACTCCTCAGATCTCGTTTGTAAGTTAGGCCCAGCTAGAAAAATTCCATAATATGGAAAAAGGGTAACCCACCTCTATAGGCTGACTGTAAGGTGTCCTAAACCTGACTGAGGAAAATATATAGAGGTGGTAGAAAGGATAAAGGTCACAAAACAAACTCCTCTAGGTCTGTCCAGGCTAGGGGGATGGAGGGTGGGATGCAAGAAAGAAGGTGAGAAGAAGACAACTAACATGGAATGTTATGGTAGGTACATAACTTCTAAATGTTAAGTTGTCTATCTCACCTTCATTCTTGCTGGATGGGACCGCGTCCCTAGCACCTTGTCCCAGGTGGCCTATCGGAACAGACTCTTGAGTACAGTGGAACCAAAGTTGGCTCGGTCCCTAGAGGCTAAGTCCAACTTATAATGAGAAATGAAGGTATGGGGAGAAGCCCAAGTAGCTGCAGAACAAATCGAATCAATAGGCAGTCTGTCTTGGAAAGCTATAGATGTAGTTAAAGCTCTAGTTGAATGACCCCTGGGTTTGGTTGGCAACTGTTGATGTCTGATCTCATACACCAAGGTAATCAATGAAGTAAGCCATCTAGAAAGAGATACCTTAGAAACTGGAAGGCCCATTCTGCCTTCTGCATAGGAAACAAACAGTTGATCAGACTTCCTAAATTGTTTGGTCCTATCTAAATAGTACCTAAGCTGGTGATGAACGTCTAACCAATGTAATTTTTGTTCCGATCTGTTCGAATAGTTAGGAAAGAACACAGGAAGATCAATGGTTTGATTCAAATTTGCTGGTGAAGCTACCTTAGGCAAAAAGGATGGGTTGGTACGTAAGGACACCCTATCCTTATGAAACAAAAGATAAGGGGATCGACTACACAGAGCATGAAGTTCAGAGACTCTTCTGGCTGAAGTAATAGCTACCAAAAAAAGTGTTTTCCAAAATAGCAATTTCATTGAGCATGAAGCCGCAGGTTCAAAGGGGGGAAGAATTAAGAATGCCAAAACCAAGTTGAGATCCCATAGAGGAGGAGGATCCCTAATAGGTGGTTTGACGAGAAAAACTCCCTTTAAAAAGGCTTTGCAGAGTTTGTGAGACATAATGGAGGACTATGAGACTCCAACATGAAAGTTAGATATAGCTGCCAATTGAACCTTGATGGTAGAAGGAGACGATCCTGAGTGGAAAAGTTCGGCTAGAAAATCTAGAACTGATTGAATGGAAGCAGTGAAAGGATCTATATCCTTTGAATGCGCCCAACAGGAAAAACTTTTCCACTTACTATGATAAATCTTCCGAGTGGAAAATTTATGAAAGGCTATCAAAATATCTCGAACTGAGTGAGATATCAGAGGAAGCCTGGCTAGAGTTGGAATTGGAGAAACCACGCTGTGAGGTTCAGAGAAGGGAGGGAGCAGTGCAACTGACCTGACTGATGGGTCAAGAGGTCTGGAACTGGGTCCAGATGCCAGGGTTGCTCCAACAGATAACGGTGAAGAAATGGGAACCAAACCTGTCGAGGCCAGTAAGGGGCAATGAGGATCATGGAAGCTTTCTGAGCGATGGCTTTCTGTATTAGTTGAGATATCAGTGGAAAGGGAGGAAAAGCATACAGAAGTCCCTGGGGCCAATCGTGGACTAGAGCGTCTCTGCTGGGATGGCCTGGTTGGGGAAAGAGGGTGAAATAATCGTCACACTTGCTGTTTTGGGGAGTAGCGAAAAGGTCGCCGCAAGGTCGGCCCCACTTTCGAAAGACTTTGTCCAACACTGAATTCTTCAGAGACCACTCGTGAGGCATGAGAATAGCTCTGCTTAATTTGTCCGCAATCACATTGGACTTCCCGGGAATGTGCATTGCTAACAGAAACCGCTGAGAAGAAATCGCCCATTGCCACAGTCTGAGTGCCTCTCGACAAAGGGGGTAGGATCTGGTTCCGCCTTGTTTGTTGATGTACCACACTACAGACATATTGTCTGTCTGAATTGCTATAGTTCCTTTGGGAAGAGAGTCTTGTAGGGCTTGCAACGCTAGAAGCACTGCTCTCATCTCTAGGACATTTATGTGCAAGTGGCGTTCGAAAGGTTGCCATATGCTCTGGACCGTCCTGCCCTGGTAATGCCCCCCCACCCGATCAGGGAGGCGTCCATTGTCAGTGTAGCAACCGGAGGGGGAGGAACAAAGGGTCTTCCTAGGAAGAGCTGGGGGGATGTGATCCACCAAGAAAGATGATTCCTGCACGATTGTGTTATCGCAATGGAATGGGACATTGGAAGTTGTTGGTATGACCATTGTGTGAAGAGCATCCATTGTAAGATTCTCATGTGGAATCGAGCTAAAGGAAGGAGAGGGATAGCAGCCGCCATTATCCCTAAGACTTTCAGGATCAGTCTGACTTTGATTTTGTTGCTCTGCAAGACAAGAGAGACTTGTCTGTGTATGTCTGCTATTCTCTGCTCTGTGAGTCTGGCTGACATGTTGACTGTGTCTAGATTTGCGCCTATGAAGGTAATAACATGACAAGGCGACAAGACAGACTTTTCGTAATTTATTCAAATGCCTAGTGTTTGACATGTGTGAAAAGTGTAGTCTCTGGCAAGAAGCAGAAGATGCTTGGTGGGGGCTGTAAGAAGCCAGTCGTCTAAATACGGAAACACTTGGAATCCTTGTCGTCTCAGATGAGAGGCGACCACTGCCATGCATTTGGTAAATACTCGGGGGGCTGTAGTGAGTCCAAAGGGCAGGGCCCTGAATTGGAAATGACTGGTTCCCAGCCTGAAGCGGAGGAATCTCCTGGAGCATCGGCTCATTCTGATGTGGTAGTACGCATCCTGGATATCTATAGAGCACATCCAGTTGTCCCGCCCCAAAAGGGGTAGAATGGACTGCAGCGTGACCATCCGAAATTTTGTTTTCTTGACAGACTTGTTCAAGTTGCTGAGATCCAAAATGGGTCTCCAGTCCCCTGTTTTCTTTGGAACCAAAAAGAATTTGGAGTAGATTTCGGACCCTTGTTGGTCTGCTGGAACTGGTTGAATGGCTCTTTTTGCAAGCAGCTTTGAAATTTCTAGTGCTGCTTGCTCCCTTTGACTGGGTGGAATGTCTGGAAGGGATTTTATTGATTGCTTTGGAATGCGAAAGAATGGGATTTTGTAGCCTTCGGAAATGATAGACTGTACCCACTTGTCTCGAGTTAGGGATAGCCAGGCTTCTGGGTACAGAGATAATCTTCCCCTGACTGCCTCCGTAGGTGGATAGTCGGGCAACACCTCAGGGATGCTGAAAGGGCTTGTCGGAGAAGGTCTCTCGACTGCCCTGACTCTGCGGACCCCCTCTGCCTCTAGGGCGCGTCTACCATTATTGTTCCCGCTCTGCCTCTAGAGGGGAACCGACTCTGTCGTCAGGCAAAACGCCTTGAGGTTGTTTGGGGAAGCACATCTTTCCCCCTTCTGGCCTTTGGGGTAAGGCCTAGAAGGAGTAGAAAAATGGACTCCCACGGCAGAGAGAGTCTTGCCTTCAGTCTCGCACCTAGTCAGGGTTTCCTTCACTTGAGGACCAAAGAGGGATGATCCATCAAACGGGGAGTTAGTGAAGGACACCTTGAAAGGGTCCGCAAAATTACATAGCTGCATCCAGGCATGCCGAAGTAAGGCCACACCTGTACCTGCCGCTCTACTCGCTCCATCCGCCACATACGAAAGGAGGCGCATGGAGGAGTTAACTATTGAGTTGAGGGTAGCCAGCTGAGAGTTCATCCTACCCTGAAAACCCGCAGCTGTTGGATCCTTTAACATTTCGCTCGCTTCCTTGATCAAATCTCTCTGGAGACGAGTGAAATGACACAGGTAGTTCAGCGAGCACATAGAAAAGGTCGCTGATGAGAACTTCCGCTTCCCGTACCTGTCCATAGTCCTAGACTCCTTGTTAGGAGGATGGACAGGCACTGAAGGATCAGCTAGTTCCTTCTTGGTGGCCGCAGCCACCACCATAGCATCCACAGAGACGCCTTTGCTCAAGAATTCTTTGACCTTGGGGGCAGTGATAAACTTTGAAGATCTCCTGGGGGTGGGGTCCACAGAGTCAGGAGCCGTCCAGGCCTTCTTTGCCACCACCTGCATAAGGGGGTCAAAAGGAGGGGAAACCCAGGAGGTGGAAGGGCGAGAGCCAAACGCCTTAAGATACACCGATTCATCCTCTGAAGGGTTGAGAGCTGGCCAATTCCCCCTCTGTTTTAAGATCTCGAGGATGTCTGCAAAAGAGACATCTTCAGAGGGGGAACGAGGGGAAGCTTCAGAATCCTCTAAATCAGTGTCAGAAGTGACAGACTTAGCGGAGTCGATGTGCTTCCTCTTGCACTGCCTCTTCCTAGGGGGCTCTCCTACCAGGTCAGGAGAGGCCTCGGAAGAGGAGGAGATCCCCACTGGGGATACTTGAGGAGCTGTCTCTCTACGATCCGGGATGAGGGAGTGAACAGAAATCACCGGAGGCACCATGGAGGGAGGGGCAGATGGAGCTGACTGTGGGGTTGAACCAGGTTCCAACATGCTCCTCATGACCTCAAAAGCACCCCTGTCAGGCAGAGCCAGAGGTCTCCACTCCAAAAAGCTGAAAACCTCCCCAGGCACCGACAGTGATGGCTCCGAGGTCGATGCTGGAGCCGAACTCACCAGCGCCGAAGCACCGAGAGGGAGAGTGGGGTTGGACAAGGGTCCGATGCCACTCGCCCCCTCGGAGCCGACGAGGGAAGTCCGGCGCCGAGATTCTTCCAAAGAAGACATCGGAGCAGACGACGGTACCGAAGACAAAGGTATCGGTTCCGACGCACCCACAGTCTCGGGTCTGAGCTGCCCTGGCTCCGAACTCAAGAGAGTCAGAGGAGGAATATGCTGAGTGACAGGATTAGCCATCGACTGTTGAGTCGGGCTCTGAAGCATTTGGGCCAGTGCCTCGGACTTAAGAAGTCGACTCACTACCCTCTGAAGGTCATGATCTGACAGTCTCGACGACCTAGAGGAGTGAGATCTATGGCTCCGTTCAGACAACAATGGAGATACTGGAGCCGAATGAACGGAGCCAATAGATGGTGACCGGGACCTTTTTCTGGAGGTCAGTTCCAACAATCTGATCGGAGCCGACTCACCGGTGTCTGCCTCGGCTCTGGCCAGAGCCGAAGAAATAGCAGGGACATGAGTTCGAGAATCATCGGCTCCAGCCAGAGCCGATGTTCGAACAGCCTTCAAAGCCCCAGAAGACGACTCAGATACCAGAGCCGATGGTCTGGTAGGCTTCTAGGGTTTCCCCAAAGATTGCGTCGGGGGACCCTCAGGCTTCAATAAGCCCCTTAGAATGAGCTTATTTTTACGCTCCTGCAGGACTCTAGGGCTGAAGCCATGGCAAACAGCACATGAGTCCTGCAGGTGAAAAGGTCCCAGGCAGTATACACAAGAAGTGTGATCGTCTGTCAGAGACATCTTCTGACAGCACGAGTCACACTTCTTAAAGCCTGAGACCTTTGATTCCTTAGACATGTCTAAAGAAGAAAAAAGTGTAACCACACACTCACACACACACACACACACACACACACACACACACACACACACACACACACACCGATTACACTTATTAAAAATTAAATTAAATTAAATTATAAGTAATTTAGAAAAATTTAAATCCTTACAAAAACACAGTCACTCCAACTACTAGGAAGGGAGGGACTGGGCCTAAAGCCCAAGGGAAGAACTCTAGTGAGTTTAGGAAAAAAAGGGGAAATTTGAACTAGGAATGGAAGGAAATACCTAATTTATAAAATTATGAAGAAAAACTAACTTAAAAGGGGGTCTATCTAAGATAACAACTAGTTTTTAAAACTAACCTGACGAGCCGGTTGAAAAGCACCTCGATCGCTATAGCGGCAAACGAGATCTGAGGAGTTACCGCCTAGCATTGTGGGATATAGGGGAGCCTCGAGCCGGTGGAACTAGCTCTCGAGCTTTTAGAGTGGCCGAGTCGGAGCCGAGGTTCGGCTCCGAACCCATCCAGCAAGAATGAAGGCGAGATAGACAACTTAACATCTATTGTTTAATTGATGTTTGTTATATAACTAACAATGGCTGCATGATTTTGTAACATCTGAAGAAGCGGAGAGTATCTCCGCGAAAGTGCTCACGTTTTGTTCTTGAATTAAAGAAGTTTTAACTCAGCATTGACGCTTTGATTATGTGCTGGAAAAAGCCATTACTTTGACTGTATTGCTGCTTCGTATATATATATATATATATATATATATATATATATATATATATATATATATATATATATATATATGGATATATATATATATATATATATATATATATATATATATATGGATTCACTTTAGAAGCTCAAAATACTGAAATATTGAATTTAAAGAGTGTGTTTTATTACTGTGATGTTTGTGTGTGTGTGCAAGGAAAATGTAGCTTGTGTTGTGGTGTTTTGTGTGTTTTTGTATGTAGTGCGATCTTGGTGTAAGAATATATAAGTGGGGGGTGGGGGCATAGCCCCTCATGGGAGTGCAGGGGAGATTGCCCCCCTGCTTTTATGTAGGGCAGAGCTTGTGTTTGTTTGTAGGGAGGAAGGTGTGTGTGTACAGTAGAAGTGGTAATTCAAAATCTCCGATATGCGAGATTTTGAATTTCACACTTCTGAGTTTTCTTTCTTTCCAGGTTCGACTTTATGGGCATGAAATACTGAAATTCGATATTTCAGTATTATGAGCTTCTAAACTGAATCCATATATATATATATATATATATATATATATATATATATATATATGTATATATATATATATATATATATATATATATGTGTGTCTGTGTGTGTGTGTGTGTGTGTGTGTGTGTGTGTGTGTGTAGACATACATGTCTCTCTCTCTCTCTACATATATATATATATATATATATATATATATATATATATATATGCAGAGAGAGAGAGAGATAAATGGCGGTGAAGGAGCCCAAAATAGGGATCTGTTGTAATTATTGCCATTATCCCTTCCCCCACAGATGAACTTTTCTGCCTTGCAACAAAATAGGGCATCACATGTGGACAAAAGCCTAACATTAGGGGGATATATAGGGAAAGATCATAGATATGACTATTACAATCCTATGAAGTTTGTGCATGATACATTTCACATTACGATGACTGTTTTGAAGGTGGTGGGGTCTGAAACTCATGTGTCTGTCATGACTTCATTACTTCCACCTTTAGCTATTTGCCAGACTAATATAGATATTTGCAGGAACAGAACAAACACTATGATGGCTTAAATCTTGACATTCTATGCATATCTGCACAGCTGACGGGTATGGCCCACTGCCCACATGGCCAGATGCTATGTCCATAGCAGTTGTTCAGCAGGACATCATTACAGCATGTCTTGATGGCACATATAAATCTTTCAAAATTATCTATCCCATTATTACAGACCAACTACTACATTCAATTATATGCTGACATGTTTCACATACCTGTTTTATTAGTATGCTTTTTCTGTGTTCCAGTTGGATGTCTTCCCTGTTTGTTTTTTTTGTATTATTTTTGTTTTTTGTTTTCCTTTTTTTTATTTTTCTCTCTCTTTCTGTCTCTCTCTCCACTACAGGGATCAAGCAGGTTTGGATAGGTTGCAGCATGGCTTTTGTAGGTGATGCTCATCTTTAGGTGATGGCCTCTGCACCAATTGGTGTTCCCCACTTGCTAATTACATGCAGGGAGCTGTGTAGTTCTTCCAATAGCCAATGTCATAGCAACCCACTACTATAAATGACTACATCATGTGGGTGTTATCCCTTTACCTTTCCTGTATGGAAGACATCCTTTCTGTGTGTGGGCAACAGTGTTACAGACAGCAAGCAGCATTATCTCTTACAACAGGACTTGTGGACACAGGCCAATTACATGTTTGTATAAGGTTCCAGACCTAGGGACACTCTGTGAGTATTGCTGTTATATGCATTGAATACTGCTAGTTTTACAGGGTTTGTGTGTACATGCTAGCTTTGCATGGAATGCAGTCTGTCTGCATAGCTATCAAATGTCGGCCTATCCACATGATGGCCAGAGTATTCGCTGTTATGTTTTGTCTCTTTCCCACACAGGTCTTGTCCCCGACATGTCAGTGGCATTCTCTCTGTTGATTGCTATCAGTACATGGCAACATCAATTTGTGTTTCTGACTTCATATTCCTGAGTAAGGGTATGTTGCAACCAATCCTGTAACACCAGCATCTTTCACAGTGTATAACAGCAATATTTCAGACATGACCCTGTGTTTCAGCCTCTGTCCTCCTTCTATATACCAGGCTTTGTCCAGATGTTATGCAGTAAGAGGTTGATAGGTAATGGTCTATGATTATTTAGTGCTGACATTCCTGTTATCATTCCAGTGATGTTGTGGACTCCCACATAAATTGTGGGGTAGGGTCCATATATATGAGGGCTACAGCTGGGCAAGGCATGTGGGACCCTGTACAGTCTAGAGGTCAGTGTATGGAGAACACTGTTATATGGCCTTATAAGACATTTTATGGGGGAGGGATATTAAATGCTTTTAGCTTAGGCTGTTACATGTGAGGGATATCAGTAATAAGAAGCATTATGGTATATGGCTAGACATTATCATATATTTCAACAAGGGAACAGTGGTGGGCTAGAGCTTACTGTCTTACACACGGTTCTGTTTGTCAGTGTGATAGTGACATTTTAAGTTAAGCATTGTTATAGAACAGATACATTTACATTGTGAGAACTAATACGTTCCCCCCTAGGGTCTGAGTATAGAGTGTAAATGGAGGCTGTTGAGCTACATTTGTAATAAAGTGTTGATTGATTCTTATCTTCAAGACAAGTATGTTTTTTACTGTTGCACTACTTGAAGGCTTTAGCCTAGAAAGCAAAGTATGTTATGTTTTGCAGATTACTGTGTCATATGTTTTCTTTGAGAGCTGCATTAATTAGTTATTTTGCATTTCAAACACCTAAATGCTATAAGAAATGGCATAAACAACTGAAATAGTACACAAATAAATATTTCTCTGTATGCAAACTGTGTGTGGTGTCATGTCCTTTGCATTGTGTGTAGGTATATGTTTCATGCAATAATTCTCATTTGTAGGAAATAATCAGACACTGTCCATTTGAAAAAGGTGGCAACTGTAGGAGTAATGGCTGTTTGATATGCTGTGCACCTTCTATATATATTCTCTTTATATATATATGTATAAGTATTTATATCTGTGTATATATGTATCATTAGAATGTATAGTGCTTCCACATTGTACATTCCCTATGGTAGACTGTTCTGCATGATATGAGAAATCATCCAAACATCTTTCAGCTGAGATAGGTTACTGGTAACTTGTTGTGGCTATGTTGTACAGGGTCCTTGATTCAAGACTTGCATGTGCTGGTTATTTTGTTGCAAGACAGAACAGTTCGGCTGTGGAGGAAGGGATGATGGCAATAATTACAAGAGATCTCCATTTGGGGCCCCTTCACCCTCATTTATAATGCTTTTGGTCAGATGTTCTGCAGTGAGAGGTTCAGAGTGTGGATCTGATGTCCAAAGGCACTCCATATATATATATATATATATATATATATATATATATAGAGAGAGAGAGAGAGAGAGATGTATGTCTACATATATAAATACATATATATATGTATATATATATATATATATATATATATATATATATATATATATATGCAAATATATTTACCTATTGTTGAATGACTGTGTTGCACTGTATGTTTGAGAAAACATCCTCCATATCTGCAGCTCGGATGGCTTAGTGGTAACTTGCTGTGACTATGATGCCCAGGATCATGGGTTCAAGACTTGCAAGGGCTGTTATTTTGTTGCTGGGCAGAACATGGGCTCTTGGATACAGAGTGATTAAGGCACTTTTAAGCAGTTGTAATCAGGTTTGTGCAGTGGTAAGCAATGCTAACTTCCAGTTAAATATGCTTACAGACAGCCTCAAAAGTGCTTAATCTGTGTAGGCATTGCTTAGCACTGTGCAAACATGCTTAATCCCTCTTACTACTGCATAAAAGAACTTACTCCCACTTACCCCCCCATGATAATTTCTTTAGAGGAAAGGAAAAAAGGGGTGATAGGAAAGTGGTGAAAAAGGGGGAACATAGAGGGAAAGACAACAGGGAAAGTAGCTAGGGATGTGCAGGATGAGTGTAGGGAATGTCCACAGCTGTCCATTTCTTCTACAGCAACAGCTGTGCATATATACTGAATCTGGAGATATATTTGGACACTCAAACCCCTGAAAGAGGGGTGAGGACAACAATAATGTGTTGTGAAGCCAATTAGACCAGATTACATGTGTCCAGTGGACCATGTCTGAAACAGACAGTTATGTATGGGGAACAGATTGCCTTTTTTTGTTGTTAAGGTGTGAGTGGGGTGTTGGGGAAGGGTAGTAGGTATATCTGGGAGGTAGGTTGGGCCAGAAAACAGACAAGATGGATAAGACAGCATACAGGGGCTGTATATGACACATGTGGGGGTTTAACACCTTGGACATGGAGGGGTGTTTGGATAGCGGAAGCCCATGAGCCCCCAAATGGAAACAGTGGGACTGAGGTCCCCACCCATGGGCAGTCACCACTGCACCTTCACAGCCCCAAAGGTGGCTGTGCTGGGGGCTGAGTATGAGTGGCAGGCTGACCCTCTAATTGCACCACGCAGCCCGCATGCTGGTGTAGCAGATCTCCCAATTCTCTGTGGAACTTCCTACAAGTGAGACCCCAGACCTGATTTTGGGTGATAAGATCCTGTACATGCCTACTCCTGAGGGGGATGAGCCCCATCTCCTGAGGAAGTTCCACCCAAAGGTGGTGCAGGGCCAGCAGATGAGGAGGTCCCGCAGTGGGTCCCAGACATGCTGGGGCCCGGTGCCATGGCCAGATGAGGTGGGAGAAGTGGGTCCGTTGGAACCGGCCTTCCCAAACGTGCTATGGTGTTGCAGTTTTAGAACATATGTGGGCTAGTAATAGTCAACACAATCCATGATTAGTTATAACAGCATGCATAGGTATTCCCATTAACTCAAAACACCAGATATGGAGCAAAAAGAACACATACATATATGGAACCACAATGACCATTACAACAGCATGCAGGTTACATTGAGAGCAACAGGCCACCAATGATAGTATTTCAACATGGAACATTAATAGAAACACATTTCAATATTTATTGAACATTATGGCATATGTCCCAACAGTAGGTTTGGTGTAAACATACCCAATGATCTGTGTGTTTAGATTATTGTTGAAGATATGGTGGGGGAGGGAGAGATGTCAATTAAAAACTTATATATCCTTGCAGCACTCACAACTTTAATGATCATTGCTCTAATCATTATTCTACAGGTATTATTACAATACCCCATGACCTTGGTTTGGACAGTGGTATATTTGTACACAGTGTATACTTCAACTGTCTTATAGCTAACATCTACTTCTCTTATCTGGTAGACCTGTGTAGGGAATGTTTGTTAATACTAACTGACTGTTTCTAGACATATTCCCAGAGTCCTAGTTGTAATTATGCATGTACCTCTCAATCTCTTAATGCACAACATCTGGACAAAGCTTGAGAACATGGGGTACAAATAGGGACATATTTTGAATATTGCTCTTATAAACTTTTAGACAGTTGCTAGAGTAACAGGATTTGTTTTAATATACATTTTCTGAAGGATTTGAATTCTGACACTCAAATGTATGTCATTATTTGGTGACTACAATCCTGAGATCATCCCACTGATTTCCGAGGAAAAAAGAGGAACAGGCCCGAAAAATATCAGCTACATATCTGGACATTCTGAGAAAATCTGCACAGCTAAGAGGTATGATTATGCATGCAGCTTACTACCACTCCCAGGATTCAAACCATGGCTGTGTGTGCTAAAAATACAACAATTTCTGCTTCATCAGAGTGAGCTATTTAGACATCACTGTCTGTTTCTTCTGTGTTTTCTTTGTAAGTCTCTCTTGGTTGTACAATCTGACCTTGTTATTACAACAGTCTTATACAGACATTCCTAGACATATTTTTATGTAGCACAGTGTGAGAAAAGTGGTTGACACAACAGTACTATTCTGATATCAGATGTTGGTGAATACTTCATGTCAGGCCATACGATACCAGAGTACACACTACCAGTCCAGGATTTAACATTTTATTGCCAGACAGTTGCAGTTTTCTTATCTGAAAGACTTGTGTGGGTGTTGGTTAATACTACCTGACTGTTTCTACTCATATTCCCAGAGTCCTAGTTAATATTATGCACATACATCTCAATCTCTTAATACACACACTCTAGACAAAGCCTGACAACATGGGGGTACAAATAGGGACATATTTTGAATATTGCTTTTTATAAACTTGGAGTGTGGTAGAGTAACAGGATTTGTTTCAATATGCATTTTCTGCAGGATTTGAGGGCTGAAAATCATATATATATATATATATATATATATATATATATATATATATATATATATATATCATTATTTAGTGACTATAATTCTGGGATCATCCCAGTTATTTGCCAGGGAGACAGAGGAGCAGGACAAAAATATGATCCAATTATCTGGACATTCTGTAAAACTCTGCACAATTGAGAGGTATGATTATGCATACAGCTTACTACTACCACTCCTAGGATTCAAACCATGGCTGTCTGTGCTAAAAATACAACAATTTCAGTTTCAGCAGCCTGGGCTATTTAGAAACTGCTCTCTGTTTTTTCAGTCTTTTATGTCTAAGTCTCTCTTGGTTTTACAATCAGACCTTGTACTTACAACAGTCTTATACAGACATGTCTAGACATATTTTTTTCTGTAGCACAGTGTGGTTAACAGAGACTGCAACACTGAATGCCATACAATACCAGAGTAAACACAACCAGTCCAGGATTTAGAACTTTATTGCCAGGCAGTTATGGTTTTATTGAAATATCAGCCATATGGGACTATTACTGTCATATTGTCTGGTTTATTCAGTACAAACCATACACAGTTTTTATACTGCCAGGTGATTTTCTACTACTTTATATTTATTTGGTATGACTTCTACAAGCAGGATTGTTACTCACCAGCCTTGCAATGCAGCCTTTGCAGCCTGCTGGCATGAGCTTCCTGATTCACAGCCCACTCAGCTGCAGCTGTAAAGGGCATAGAGAAATATATTTAGGCATAACTATCCATCACATACACAGGCTGGACTTTGGTGAACAGTTATTGATATGAATACTTACACACTGCTGGGACATTAGCCCTCTGTCTTGCTTTTTGGACCCCCTTGTCCAAGACCTCCCTCTTTCTCCTCTTCAAGTCGGCATAGTGGTGCCAGACCTGCTCACCAGTCTGAGGGAATACCAGTGGCACTGGTAAGATTGCAGGCAAGATGGTCCCAGGGTTCTGCTTTATATTGGGAGCCCTGGTACTGGCTATTATTAAAGAAAACAACAAACAGCTGGAAGATTTAGAAGAAGAGATTTTGGTTCTGGATAATTTTATTAAACAGGATTTGTTTTTCGAGATTAAACAGGAAAGGGACAAGTACTATGATTTAAGGGCAGATATAGATACGAAATGTAAATTATTAGAACAAAGAAAGATCAACAAACACAAAAGGGACATAGAAGATTATCAGAACAACGTGAGTTACCCACAGCCACCTTTTAAGAGAAATGAACATAATGTCAGAAACAGGTGGGGTAGAAAGAGAGTGAGCAACTACAACATGAACTCTCGGGGGGAAGATTTACTCAGCGAAAATTATGATACTGACTTCCCACCATTATTGAACGAAGACCCACAACACAATCAGAACAGAAAGAGTCTGGGCTTTCAGAATTTTCAGAGAGGGGGAGGAAGAAGGGGGAGAGGGAGGTATTAATTAACACAATTTACACCCCCACCCCCACCCATTCCCCCATAACAAACCAAGACGACCTTTCTGGTTCAGATCCAGATTTAGAGATTTTACGTACAGGTACCACACACTCCCTCAACAATTTTTCTATATACAATTTTAGTAACATCACTATAAATAGGGCACACTTCGATCTACTTAGCAAAGGGTTTAAATTTATTCCAAGTACTCGTGGTGATTTAGTAAAAACTATCATAGACATGAAGCTCTTTCTTAGGAAGCTTAACTTGGAAGCTATCCCACCACCTACATCATTGAATCAAGAGTCACAACATTCTGCCTTAACCAGACGCAGTACTTACAACCCCCCACTACTCCCTCAATTAAAGAATCTGGAACTGGTGCTAGAAAATGAAATTAGGAAGGAGTTCAAACAACAGTATAAGTCATACAATCTTACAGGAAAAGAACACGAAACTCTTGAAGATTTGAGAAAAAATACCCAAATTAGAATTATGAAGCCAGATAAAGGAGGGGGAGTTGTCATCATGGATAGCATTACATATGAAGGCAAAATGAATAACATTCTCAGAGAAGAAAGTAAATATAGGAATGTATCAATCAATGATGTCAACCTGGCGTATCAAAAAGTAGACATGGCACTTGACAACATGATCATGGAGGGAACAATCAACAACAAAACGCACCAGTTTTTGTCAGTGCCAAAACCTAAGATTCCAATAATCTTTGGCATACCCAAGGTGCATAAGAACGTAAGTGACCCCCCATTAAGACCCATCGTGTCAGCTGACAGCTCTAAAACCCTACCCATGGCTAAGTATGTGGATTACAAGACTAAACACATTTGTAACAACTACCAACACATTCTGAAAGATTCATGGGACCTACTTAGAAGTATCACACCAAACCTCTTGACTGAGAATTTGATTTTTGTCACTATAGACATGGTGGATCTTTTTACTTGCATACCACACCAAGAAGGCATGAGCATATTTGAAGATATAATATTTATGGACAACATCCTCACACATGCAGAAAAAGTTGCTATAGTGGAATTAACAGATATTATACTGAAATACAATTTCATCACATTCAATGGAGAATTTTACCAACAAATAAAAGGGGTAGCAATGGGTGCGGCATGCGCACCCACCTACGCAAATATAGTTTTAGCAGGATGGGAATTGAATTACATCCTGAACTCAGAATTCCAACATTATTGGTCTTTATACAGACGCTACCTGGATGACATCGTCATTTTTTGGACAGGAGGCAACGAGAAATTGACTGAATTCCTGGACTACATCAACAATACTACCCACTTTTTGAGGTTTACACATTCTACATCACTTGACAAGTTGCAATATTTGGATGTTGAAGTTTATAAGAACGAGAACAACAAGGACCTAGAAACAAAGGTCTTCAGAAAAAGCACATTTTGCAACTCTTTTCTGCATTTTAATAGCGCACACCCTCCACATTGTAAAAAGAATATTGTCAAAGGACAATTTGTGAGAGGGTGCCGCATGACCAGCAGGGATGAAGACTTTCTATTTGAATGTAATACCTTGGAAGGAATGTTTCTAGCCAGAGGTTACCCACCAGACTTTATCAAGGACATCAGAAAGGAGGTTGAACAACACAGACCGACAAAATTCAAACCTATTAAGGGTTGCCTGACTAACATCACAAATCCTATTACAAAGACTGATATCACCGAAGATCACTCCAACATCAATAAGAATAATACCAAAAGAGATTCTGATTATCTATCAGCACTATTTCTAGAATTTAATTTGTTCAATTCTAAAGTAAAAAGAATTTTTCAAACTGAATGGGACAAATTCACATCCTTTTCAGACATTCCTAACATCAAAGAAAGAGTCCCAAAAGTTGTTTACAAGAATGCACGCAGCATTAAGAAACTTTTAGAAAGTAATCAAGTCTACAATACCAATAACCCTGCTGAGAAGACATGCCCCAGTAGTATTACATATGGGACATTCTGCTGTGGACGCTGCAAACAATGCCCATATATTTCTAACAAAAGAGAAATATTCCTAGAAGCCAGGGAAATGAATATATACAGTACAGGACACTATAACTGTGAATCTCAGGGAGTAGTTTATTTGGCCTTGTGCTCAAACTGCAGCTCCTATTACATCGGAAAAACAGAAAGAATATTAAAGAGAAGAATATATGAACACCTGTACGATATACAAAAGGAAAAAGACACAAACGCCTTATTTAAACACACCAAAACTTGTAAAGAATCTAAATTTTCTTTCTTCGTTTTGGAGCAGGTGAAAAAAGAGATGAGAGGAGGCCCCTGGGAAGACTGGCTTGAGTACAAGGAACTATGTTGGCAATTGCTACTCGAAGCCAACAAACAACCAGGTCTTAATGAATGTATCTCCCTAGCTCCTGTATTGAAACTGAGAGCAGCAAAAATATAAGCTGAACTAACAATGTTTTACAAAAGAACAGCAGGTGGCGCCATTGTTCAAATTATATCCCTGAGCAAAAACACAGTCCCTACAATTACATTATTACACAAATTTTACTGAGGTTTTTATTCACAAATATTTATTTATTTATTTATGGGAATAAATTAAGGAATGGTCTATTCAACTCCAGGTTGATCAACCAAAAGGTTTTAAATTTTAGAATAGGCTTTAACAAACATTTTAGGTATCTATACATTACATGCAGCTCTTTTATGTAATAAGCCCTTTTAGTTCCCATGCTTGTCATTGGTTTAAACAAAATGCAACTGTCTCAATTGGCTATTCTTTTTTAATTTCAGTATATAATGACTAATCAAATAACATTTTTTTGTCTGAGGAAGTCTTAATACATGTTGACGAAAACGCATTGTCTTGAGTTAAAGCGTTTACCTTGTGGATTATTTGTGACTTTTTTGTGGATCAATAAAGTGCGGTTTTGGTGCGCTGTTCCCAGCTTCTTTTTTCTTTATTGATATGAATACTTACACACTGCTGGGACATCAGCCCTCTGCCTTGCATTTTGGACCCCCTTGTCCAAGACCTCCCTCCTTCTCCTCTTCAAGTCGGCATAGTGGTGCCAGACCTGCTCACCAGTCTGAGGGAATACCAGTGGCACTGGTAAGATTGCAGGCAAGATGGTCCCAGGGTTCTGCTTTATATTGGGAGCCCTGGTACTGGCCCTGCAGCAGTCTCTCTTCATGGTTCTTTACCAGGAGTCCTACCATGACCTTAGAATCCTGTATGCCCCAGCACTGCGCCCAGAAGCACATGACCTCACCAACTCCTGCCATGCTGCCTACAGTGGGAAGTTGCAACCAGTTATGAGCTACATTCCCACCTGCAGGCTTTAAATATGGCCGAATTCCCACCCTCTGCCATGACTGGACAATTTTGAATATGCTGAGGTAAGCTACGGGCAAGCCTGCTTAGCTAAGATTGGCAGTGCTTAAAGGGGCAGGTTCAGCATTGCTTACCAATGGGCAAATCCAATTAGCTGTGCTACTCATTGCTTAGCAGTCATATTTACACAATGCTTACACCTGGTACGCAGAGCTGTGCAATGCTTAGCATTGCTTATTGTTTATTTTATAGACTATCTGCTGTATGGGATTGATTCATAGGTTCATAGGTTGGTACTAGGCTATTGGCCCTAGGGCCTATACAAGCCTAGCCATAACAATTCCCTGGCTATTTCTTCCCACAGTATTTACTTCCCTGGACTCTTGTCTAGCAGGGTGACTGATGTGATCCCTGGGGTGAATTTCCTATCTCCCATCCAATCATCACGATTCATTTTGAAGAGGGCCAAAGAGGTGCTCTGCTTGACATGTATGGGCAGTCTATTCCAGAGTCTGGGGAGTCTCTGGGTCAGGAACCTATCCCTCCAGCATGTTTTGTTCATTGTGGTGACAAGGTTTAGATCACTGGAGCATGTGTCTCTGAGGGATTGGGGTTTCATTAAGTGTAGCATGTCCAACAGCTCTGGGTTTGACATGTCCTTGTATATTAAGCAGAGATCATCTCTGAGTAGACGATACGTGACAGATTATAGGTGGAGTTTTTTTAAGATGGTCAGCATAGGGCATCTGCTTTATGCCTGTGATTCTTTTAGTGAGGTATTTCTGTGGCCTTTCCGGTTGTTGCAGGTCTTTGAGAGGTACATACCAAATGGGGCATTGTATTCTATAATGGGTCTAATGAGGGATGAGTACAGTGGGACAATGACCTCCTTTTTCTGATGAAAAGCCCTTAGTGATGAGGTGTGCCACATAGAAGGATTTCCTGACTGTTGTGGCGATATGGTTATCGAAGGTGAGACCACTGTCCACCTGTGTCCCTAAGTCTCTTATACTTTCGGTATTTAGTGTACTGCCACCTATGTGGTAATTCACAGGTACATGTTTATTTCCCAAAGGGGATAACTATACATTTCTTGGCATTGAGCTTGAGCCCATGGCTCTGGCAACAAGCATCTGTTTCTGTAAGGCCCTTTTGCAGAATATCCACATCATTTGGGGATTCAATAATGGCTCCCAGTTTGCAGTCATCTGCAGATGTTGTTAGCCAGTCCCTTAGTGTTCACCTGTACTTCAGAGAAGTAAATGCCAAACAAGAGAGGTCCCAGGACTGAACCCTGAGGTACTTCACTTGCCACCTGTCTGGAGCTGAATTTGGATTCCGCTACTTTTACAGTGTGGTTCTGTCAGTAATCCAGTTGGCAACCCATCGAGTGATGTAGGGATTAATGCCCAACTTAGTAAGTTTATCTATGATTCCAGAGTGGATGATGGTGTCAAAGGCCTTGGCAAGGTCCAGATAGGCTGTGTGGACCACCTTACCATTGTCCATGGCTCTGGAGACTGATTTGAAGAAGTCAATCAGGTTCAAGAGACAAGATTGGCCCTTCACAAACCCAAACTGCGTGGGGTCCAGTGTTTGAAGGTTGCCAATGTCTTTGTTTATAAGTTCCATAATAATATGTCCCATGGCCTTGCAGATCAGGCTCTTCAGACTGATGGAGCAATAGTTCCCGGGATCCAAGGTGGAGTCCCCCTTGTGGAGTGGGATACCTGCAGCTGTGCACCACTCTGTGGGCATGAAGCCTGAGGTGAGGCTATGATTAAACATGACACTTAGGTGAGGTGCCAGTTCATTTTGTAGTTCATGTAGTACACAGCCTGGGATGTTGTCTGGTCCAATGGATGCTGTATTCTTAGCTTTGGAGAGTGCATTTCTTATCTGTGTTGTCATTATTACCAGGTATTGAGATAGGCTCTTTAGGGGGTGAGAGGGGGGTGAAGTTTGCATTGAATCGATCTTCCAGGATATTGGCAATATCCTTGGGATCAGTATATTTAATGCCATTCTGTTGTAGCTCAGAGCAGATCTGAGCATTGCCATTTAGATTCTTGACATAGCTATAGAATGCCTTGTGGTTGTCTTTGGAATCTTTGGTAATTTTATTTTCGTAACTAGCTTTGGAGAATTTTATGAGGGGTCTCAGCTTCTTACTGAGGCTGGTAAGGGAGTTTTTTGCATCCTGGGATTTTCCTGTTTTCTGCAACAGTTTCTTCCTTTTGTTGTAAAGTTTGTTTATGGCACAGGACCACCAGATTGGCTTCCTTTTATTGGAGAAGAGCGTCTTGGTTCTATTGGGGATGGCACGATTCATGCACGAGTGGATGTGCTCGTACAGTGCCTTAGTGTAGGATTCAGCAGTCAAACTTTCAGTTCCTGTCTGCATGGGTGTCATGAAGTTTGTCACTTCTGACTTGAGTAGCATGAATTTGGTTTTGGAGAAGTTCTTTACGGAGGTTTTCTTACTGGGGGTGGGGGTGGGATGTGGATGTCAAGGGTGACTAGCTTATGGTCAGACCTGACCAACGAGGGCATGACCATAGGTGTGGAGCATTAATTTCCCATGTTGGTAATGCCGATTTCCCACCCGTCATTCATTACATATTATAAATCTGTTTACTGTCCCTGACATCCCCCAATGTGCTTTCATTACATGTATTCATGTGTGACTATACTGCATGGGGCACTTGTGTTTATATGGGGGTTTCATAACTTTATTACACAGACACCTCACATGTGGACCTACTACAGTACTCTGGTTAACAAATATATGTTATTTCATAGCTAATTATAAGAAAAATGTTTATGTACTGCTTTCACATGTAAAATGTGAATTGGTTACAGTTGGGATCAAACCAGGAAGGGCTGGTTGCAAAGCATCTCTTCCAACCACTACACTATTGCAGTACTGCTTAAGATGGGTGTCTCTTGCTGTTTAACTTCTTGTGCTGTTTAAGCTGTACTAAGCGTAGCTAAGCAATGGGCACACCCATGCAGCTACGTTTAAGCTTTATCGCATTTATAATAAAAAAAAATATTTGTTGTGTTTTTTTATTTGTACCCTTCAGAATAGCCCTGCTAATTCTAAACCTGTTATTCTAGCAACTTTCTGCTTTGTTATGTCTTTGTCCAGATTCCTTACTCTTGACAGGTTGGGAGGTGTGTGCTATGTGCTTATGCTAAACCTGTTATTCTATTAACTTTATGGCTTGGTAAGGAAGATTGTCCCTTATGGCTTAGTCCGGATTTCTTACCCTGACGGGTGAGGGGGTGTTACGAGTGTTCTCGCTCATTTGGAATTGCCAAATGGCAATTCTGGAGTGCAGGGGGCATGTATATTGTGAGAGCTCTGCTCTCAGACACACCCCCTGCATTCGTACACAGAACCATGTCCGTTTTACAGCATGGTAGCACGCCTTCATACATATGCATGGTGCGCTGCCGTGCTGCACAGGAATGGTCCCTGCCATGCAGGAATAACTTATTCCTGCATGGCTGCTTGCTAAATCTGAGGGTATGTCTTTCAATAACCTCATCTGTGAGTTAGCATCATTACAGTTCTGAAGTTCTTTAACTTTTTCCTCTGATATTGGTAACTACAGTATTTCCTGAAAAATATTCATTTATTTTAGAAATGCTTATGCTTGTCTGGTAAAGATGATCTAATCATCTTATCTGCTATGTGTAGTTCCCAGTCAAGTCTTTATTTCACTTTCAGAACATTTACATGTACCTTAAGTAATATTCTCTGCAATCTTTGTGGTGCCCTAATAAAGTAACTTTCTGAATAAGTTTGGAAGGGTCTATAGTCTGTTCCCAGCTGAATTTTTACCATAGACACACTGAAGCAATTTCTCACAGTCATATATTATTGCTGACTGCTCATTTTCTATCTGAATGTGTCTGTTTTTTAACTGTAAATGTTCTTAATCAATAAGGCTGCTGCTGTGTAAGATCACAGCTCCTACAACATTCTGACTTATATTTATCTGCAGCTTATTATGCATTGTGTATTTTAATGCAAAGCATGACTAAGTTTTTTGTTCATAGCTCCATTCTCTTACTGCATATAACTCTAATATCTTTCCTAGAGTCACACTTATTTCTGACATATCTGATACAGACTTTTCAAGATACTGTATTATTTCTAGAGAACTCTGCAATGCTAGTGTTTCTTCTGGTTTTGGAAGTTGTACAGCTGACCTTAATTTTTTGGATTAGGCCAACCCTGTGGCACACAAAGACAGTTCAACCAGCAGCTTGAGTACCTGTAGGAACAGGCAGGGAAGGGTGGCATTAGGAGGTCACTGTTGGTTTACCCATCCTACAAGGGTGGGAGGTGACTCTGCCTAGTCACTTGGTTGACACCTAGGGGCATTGTTATGATTCTGGCTTGTCACTTGGTTGACACCTAGGGGCATTGCTAAGTGCTGAGCTAACAGAGCTGACACACTGCTTCTGTGTGTGTAGGAACACTGTGGGTGTCTGGAGCTCTTCCTGCAACTGGCAGCAAGAAAACAAAGCTCACTGATCCACTACAAAGGAGAGAGGATGCTCCAGTAGGGAAGGGTGGGCCATCCCATTGGACCTAAAAGCTGTCTTGCTTTCTGTCTTCCAGCTCTTGCCATCAGGGTGGCAAATGGGCTAATAATGTATGTCGGGCAGGAATGAATGGTATCCAAAAGTCCCAGCTAGCTTACAGATACTTGGGTTTTGTCTTCCTGACAGAAAGCTTGTGACAGTTGTATTAAGGCATTGAAGCCATTGAGCAGGTCCAATAAAAATAAAAATAACTTCCTCAAATGTTTTGAGTGTGACTTCATATATTTCCATTTCAGAGTTGTACTGATCTGCCTGTAGGAAGAAATAAGCCATATTTCTTTAATTGTACATAGGCTATTTATCTTTAAAATATGTTATCTTAGTCTATTTAGAAGTTGTGACCTGTCATGCTCTCGTCTTTTGCTTGATCATTCATGAATAAAATGTTAGTTGCAGTTGAAACACTATAAAACCTCTAATGTCTTGAGAACCAGATCTTTGTAACACCTCCATTACTCATGACATACTGAGCAGAAGCCTGATTTTACATTCCTAATGGCTTATTTAATATACACACTTGGAAACACTGCTCATCTAGCTTTATCTATCAGAGGCCCTGCCAGTGTCTTGTTTGGATAAAAATGTATTATTTGAAATGTTTTGAGACGACTTTCTGAACTGTAAACAATAGATTATATTCTGTTTTAATCACCTTATTCAGATTTTGTAGGTCAATACAAATGCAAACATTTTATGTTTCAAACAGTAATCACATGTTTTACCTATTCTTCTTCTTCTTTCAGCTTTTCCCAGTTAGGGGTCGCCATAGTAGATCACCTGTCCGCTCATGATTGGCAGTGGAGTTTTACAGTGTCAAGTTGCCAGCCCGGCACCCAACCTTCCACAGAAGGCACACACACATGCACACACTCACACCTAGGGCCAATTTAGAGTGTCCAATCCACCTACAGCATGTCTTTGGGATGTGGGAGGAAACAGGAGTACCCGGAGGAAACCCATGCAACCACAGGGAGGACATGCAGACTCCACACAGAAGGCACGCCAGCCAAGGATTGAACCAGGGAACCTCTTGCTGTGAGGCAGCAATGCTAACCACTGCACCACCGTGTCTGCCCTCCACTGCGGCCGCCCTACCACTGTGGCCGCTCTATTCTAATTCTTCTTAATGACACCTAGGCATGTCATCCTCTTTAATTTATGTCTGTCCTACTTATTAGAATTACTGGTAATTTTCTGACTGCATGGATCACTGCTTTTGTGTTTGGAATTATTTGTATATGACATTCTACTGCCAAACTTCCTAAACCTATAAATAAAGCAGCACGATAACTCAGCAGAGTACCTGAGATTTTACTCTTGTTTGTGAGATCTGATTTCAAATGCAGTCAGATGTTGATCTGACATTCTAAATCCAGATTATCATTTAATGCTTCTCAAAACTTAAAATCTTAGGAAATTTCTTCATGTGCAGAGGTTTAAAAAGAAATAATTTAACAAAAATTTCTAAATTCGTATAAGCAGTTTTTGACTCAGTAGTACCACCCAATAGCCAGAATGCATTAATAAAGTATATGCTTCTCTTACGCTTCCATATCCTTTTCATGTCAATATTTTAAATGCATGCTGAGGCAAAATTTAGCCTGTGTTTAGCTTAAATTCATTTTGATTATCTGTATTTCTTGCAAATGGTTCATCTTCCATTCATTTTTCACAGCTTAAATACTTCAGAAGCATTGTATGAAGTATTTTTATTTTAACAGTACCAAAGCAAGATGTGTATGTATATATGCATATATTATGTACATATATATGTTTATATGGGTCTACTTTAGTTGACCGAAACGCCAGTTCACCGACATGCAGAAGACCGAGACCAAATGACCAAAAACGAAGGTGATCGACAAGGTGAAATCCCGACAGCCGAAAGACCAACATGGGCAACGTGTGAGCGCGACTTGGTAAGTGTGCGATAGTGAGGGATTTACGGTTAGGAAGTGGACAGGTAAGTGTGCGATAGTGAGGGATTTAGGGTTAGGGTGTGGGAAAGGTGAGTGTGCGGCAGTGTCGGACTTAGGGTTCGGGTAAGGTAAGCGTGTGATAGTGACGGACTGTAGTTTAGGGGCGGTTTAAGTGAGTTAGGGTTAGGGTGCAGGTAGGGTGAGTGTGCATTAGTGACGGGCTTTATGTTTTAGGGTGGGTTAAGTGAGTTAGGGTTATGGTGCAGGTAGGGTAAGTGTGCGATAGTGACGGACTTTAGGTTTAGGGGTGGGTTAAGTGAATTAGGGTTAGGGTGCAGGTAGGGTAAGTGTGTGCGATGTCGGACCTTAGGTTAGGTTGGTTAAGGTTAGTGGATATGTAATTGTGTGTAATGTAGTTTACATTTTGTGTGTCGGTGTAATGGTGTTCGGTTTTGTGAGTTGTTGGTATTGTGTGTTTTCGGTTGTTTGGTCTCGTGTTTTTGCGTCGGCAAACTGGCGTTTTGGACAACTAAAGTAGACCCGTTTATATATATATATATATATATATATATATATATATATATATATATATGTGTGTGTCTGTGTGTGTGTGGGTGTGTGTGTGTGGGACACACACACAATATATATATATATATATATATATATATATATATATATATATATATGTGTGTGTGTGTGTGTGTGTGTGTGTGTGTGTGTGCATGTATATATATATATATATATATATATATATATATATATATATATATATATATATATATATATATATATATATATATATATATATATATGGGTGTGTGTGTGTGTGTGTGTGTGTGTGTGTGTGTGTGTGTGTGTGTACATATATATATATATATATATATATATATATATATATATATATATATATATATATATATATATATATATATATGTGTGTGTGTGTGAAAAGAATGTCTGGCAACCTCATTGAACATGAGTGATTTGCTCTTGAAGTGTTAGAACATGACACTAGTATTGTTATTAGACCTGGAGACAAGGGAGTACAGATTATTGTTATGGATAGTGTGTTTTTTTATGATTCCATTCTTGCCATATTGGGTGATAGAGATGTATATCATGGAATTAATTTAAATGATATTCATGAAATCAATATGAAAGTGACTAACATCTTGTTAGAATTTGCAACACAGGGGATTATTACTAAAGATTTATTTAGTTATTTTATTGATGAGAAACCACTGATACCAACTTTGCAAGGACTTCCTAAAGTCCATAAAGATTCTCAAAGACCTCCTTTTAGGCCGATAGTGGCCAGTCGGGGATGGTTTACTGAGCCACTCTGTATTTATATTGAGAAGCAATTAAGACCTGTACTTGAGCATCATCCCTACATTCTATGTGATACTAAACAAATGCTTCAAGAGCTTTACAGGTTTAGTAATGATGCAATGAAAGATGTGAAAGGTATTTTATTGGCGACATATGATGTGACCTCATTATTTACCATTATCCCTAATAATATGGGAATTTGTATGGTTAGGAGCTTTTTAACAAGATGTAGTGCATATACAAGGGAGCATATTGATTTATTATGTGAGTTGCTAAATATTGTTTTGTGTAATAATGTGTTCCTATTCAATGGGAAATATTACCATCAGTTTTTGGGCATAGCTATGGGCACTCCTTGTGCGAATAGCTACGCCAACATGGTGATGGCTGAATGGGAGACAAATAATTTGATTTCTCACCCTTTAGCTGAGAAACATCTAGTATTATATAGGAGGTTTGTGGATGACCTCTGTCTATTTTGGAAAGGTAGTAGACCTGAACTAGAGAGATTTATTGAGCATCTGAACAGCAGTAGTGAGTTTTTGAGATTCACTGGTGAATGTTCTGAGACCCACATTCATTTTCTGAATATCGTCATTAGCATTGATGAAAGTGGCTTTCTACATACAGATAGACATGTAAAATAATGTCATCATCCGTCCTATTTACATAGGACTAGTATGCATCTGACACATGTTTTTAAGAACATTGTCAAGGGCCAAATTATGCTCTGTTTAAGGCTAACTGTCAGAGATAGTCATCTGCATGCTGTGATTGAACATATTACATCTGATGTTGTTAATAGAGGTTATGATAAAAGTGAAGTCAATAACATATCTTGTGAAGTACATTAGATGAGGGAAAACTAGGGCTAGGCCGTATTTTTCCGAGCCCAACATAGCCACCCATATGGTGAATAGAAACCGAGGTGGAATCCTTCAAAGTCCCCGAGCCTGTGGAAAATACGGCCCAGACTGCAGAATCCTTTATAAACGCATTCTAAGAACATTAGGAATGCATGGATCATGCAATCCCAAATAAAACCAAGACCCAATCCTCCAAAGGCAGACGTCCTGTCTGGTGGACCCCAGCCATAAACAAACTATACAATAGAAGGAGGAAGCTACTACATGATAGAGCAAAATCCCAAAAAGGGAAGGCATCTCTGATCAATATTAGCAAAAAACTACGGGTACTCATAAAATCATCTAAGGCCAGCTTCAAGAGAAAAATTGCACAGGACACTAAGGATAATCACAAGGCTTTCTTTAGTTATGTTAGGAATCTGGTTTGGAAATCCCAGATATGCTCAGAATTAGTCCAAAATGACAAAAAAATACATCAAACCCACAGACATTGCCAACATCCTAGCTGACAGGTTCAGCGCAAACTCCCCCCCCCACCAAAAGGGCAAATATCTATCCCAGCAGAGTGCTGCCCCCCTGACATCTCAGATGCTCAGGTAAGAGCAGCCCTCTCCAAAGCAAAAAACACAGCATGAATGGGACCAGACGGTGTCCCGGCTAAGGCCCTACATGAACTCCAAGAAGAGCTAAACCCAAACATAAAACTACTGTTCAATCTCAGCCTCACTACAGGATATGTACCCAAAGAGTGGCATACAGCAACAGTGGTCCCTCTCCACAAAGGTGGTGCCTCAACGGATCCTGGAAACTATCGCCCCATAAGCCTGACTAGTTTGGTCTGCAAAGCTATGGAAAGGATCATCATGGACCTCATAAATAAAGATATTGGGAACCTACAGACACTGGATCCTACCCAGTCTGGCTTTGTTAAGGGCAGATCCTGCCTCTTAAGCCTGGTCAATTTCTTTGAAACAGTCACCAAGGCCATTGACGAGTGGAAGGTGGTCCACACAGCCTACCTGGACCTCGAAAAAGCCTTTGATACAATACCCCACTTGGGCATTATAGATAAGCTCACCAGCTTAAATAAAACCCCCTATGTCACTAGATGGGTTGCAAACTGGCTCAAGGACAGAACCCACATGGTTAGAATTGCTGGAGCCATGTCAGACTCCAAACCAGTTACAAGTGGCATCCCACAAGGCTCAGTCCTGGGACCTCTCTTGTTCGGTATATATTTCTCGGAGGTACAGGCCAACACGGAAGGACTGTGGCTGACCAAGTTCGCAGATGACTGCAAACTGGGCACCATAATCGACTCTCCAGCCGACACAAGCATCCTCCAAAAGGGCCTCATAGAAACAGACAACTGGTGCCAGAGCCATATCCTCAAGCTAAACACCAAAAAGTGTATAGTCATCCCCTTTGGCAAAAACAAAGTGCCCACAAATTACCACATAGGTGGTATCCATTAAGTACAGAAGAAGTAATTAGGGACCTGGGGAACCACATTGATAGCAATCTCTCATTTGACAACCACGTGGCCAAAGTGGTTAGAAAAACATTTTATATAGCCCACCTAATCATGAAGGGATTCACATCTAGATCAGGGGAGGTCATCGTGCCTCTTTACTCATCCCTCATCAGGCCCATAATTGAGTACAATGCCCTTTTTGGGACGTACCTTACCAGACATCTGCAGCAACTGGAAAGACCCCAAAAGTACCTCACCAAGAGGATCAAAGGGCTCAAACAGATGCCATATGCTGCCCAGTTAAAGAAACTCCAGCTCTACTCGGTGGCATACCACCTGCTCAGAGGCGATCTGTGCCTGATGTACGAAGCCATGTCCAACCCAGAATTAATGGACATGCGGCACCTCAGAAAAACCAAATCCCATTGAGCTACAGGCTTGAGAGACTTGAACCTCAGCACTGAAATAGGACATGCTGAAGGGACAGATTCATAACCCACAGGCTCCCTTCACTCTGGAATAAAATCCCAGTCCAGGTTAGGCAGAGTCCCTTATTGACTCTCTTCAAGAGGAATCTTGATGAGTGGATGGGAGATCGTAGGTTTACCCCGGGTATCACTTCTGTGTCACTGGTAGACAGAGGCACAGTATACTAACCTTGAAAAAGGGCATAGCAAAATTAATTTAAAGTGGGTGGTGAAAGCCAAACTCACTCTGGCTAGGCTTATGAATGCCCTAGGGCAGATAGCCTAGTATGAACCTATGAACCTATGAATAGGACACCTTTTATTTTCTCCTATACTAGAGATCATTCTATGATTAGGAGTATTTTACAACGAAATTGGAATATACTATGCACAGATGATCAGATTGTTCAAATAGTGGGTGAGAGACCTTATATTTTGTTTAAAAATACTAAGAATCTGAAAAGAAGGTTATGTTATCCTAAAAGTAAGACACATGAAATGAGACTTGGTACAGGTATGGGGACCACTAGATGTGGAAGTTGCAACTTCTGCACCTTTATACATGAAGGTATAGAGTTTAAGCACCCCAATATCTATTTATTTTATTTATTTTACATTTGTTGACCGGGCTAGTCTAGCTGGATACATGTCCATTTTCAGTAGAGGCCCAGGGAGAAAAGCTCCACAAAAAGACAGTAATATAGAACACTTGTTATACAAAAAAGAAATATTTTACAAATGGAAAGTAGTACATAAACTGTTTCATAAGCATAAACAAGAAAATACAACAGGTGAAAAAAAAAAATTGTTTTTTTTTTTTTAGTTCAGTGGAATCGATAAATTGAGAGTAGAAAAACAATAGTTCTGTAGAACTAGTAAAGATTTGAGTGACTAAGAAAAGGTAGAGGGAATAAAAAGTTCAGTCAGGGTTAGTACAAGGACAGAGCCATTGGGAATTAAGCAAAGTTTTTAGATGCTTCTTGAAAGTGGGTAAAGAAGTAAGTGCAGGAAGTTCACTTGGAAGCTTGTTCCAGATAGGTCCAATACAGTTGGAGAACAAACAGTCCCCAGCTTTGTTGTTGGATTTATAGGAGGCAGCTAGTAGCTTGGTGGCAGAGCACAAGGAAGAGAGGTTTTTATAAGGAGTAATGAGGGTACTAAGTATCGTGGTATTAGAAGGCTGATAGAAGATTTTGTGGGTGATGGTTAGTTGCTGTAGCAGTATTTGATTTTGTAATTCCAGCCAGCCTAGTTATTTAAGATTAGAGCAATGATGGGTACAAAAAGGGGCTCCTGTCGCAAATCTGGCAATATTGTTATATGATGTTGCTAGTTTATTGAAATTAGATTTAGATAAGTTTGTATAAATTGGTGAGGCATAAAGAAGGGTAGAGAGCAGGTGCGTTTGTGCAATAGTACTTCTGGCTGAGACAGTAAGGAAGGGTTTAAGCCTATAGAGAGATCCAAGTTTTCTGTTGACTGACTTGATGGTTAAGTTAATATGTGAATCAAAGTTGAGATTGTGGTCTATTGTGACACCTAGAAGTTTGGTAGTAGAGTCAGGGGATATTATTGTGCCATGGTTAGAAGTTATATTGAAGGTAAAAGTAGATGACTTCTGTAAAGGTGTGAAAAGTAATAATTTAGTCTTTTTGGGATTCAGTAAGAGGCAATATTGATAGAACCAGTTTTCAGCTGCTGTGAAGACTTTTTGTGTAGTAGTCTGAAGCTCAGCTGGGGAGGATGCTGAACATATCAGTGTTAAGTCATCGGCATATTGAATACAGATGGATCGTGGAAGGGACTTATTTAGGTTGTTAATAGAAATAGAAAAGAGGAGAGGTCCCAGTATTGAGCCTTGTGGCACTCCTATTTTGATGGGAAGAAGAGATGATATGTGATTGTCCCAAAGAACTGCTTGCTGTCTATTTTCTAAGTAGGAATTAAACCACGGGATAGCCTGGGTGTCCAAAGCAAAAGATTTAAGGATGTTTAGTAAGAGAGTATGGTTGACCATATCAAAGGCCTTAGAGAGGTCTAAGAAGAGAGCTGAGGACAGCAAGTTGTTATTCCAATTTTTATTAATATGGTCTGTGAATGACAAGAGTGCAGTAGTGGTGCTGTGATAAGGTCTAAAACCGTGTATACTAATAAAATACACATTTTTGACATCAATGCTGACTATAATAGCAAAAATCTTGTATATTTAGCCCAATGTATTACCTGCTCTTCCTTCTACATAGGGAAGATGAACAGACGCCATTGTGAATGAATTCATGATCATATGTATTGTTATAGGTGAGGGCATGTGTATAGTGCCTTAGTAAAGTACATTATTGAGAATGATGACAGCCATCAGTTTAGATTTCGAGTGTTAGAGTTAGTATATGATAATGAGCAGCTGGGAGATGTATCTAATAGAACTGAGACAAAGGAACTTACATTAATTGTTAGGCGTAGAGCCCATTTGGGTAAGGGGCTAAATGACCGTATAGCTATTACAGCAAAACTGAGAAACAGGAGACTTAGGAAATAATGCAGACTTATTAGTATTATTATGTATTTTTATTATGTCTTTTAAAATTTTTGTAGGTTAATTAGAGGATATTTGATAATTTTATCTCACACATTTGCATATATTTTTGTGTTATATATTTTTAAATGTGTAAACATATGATTGGTTAGTTTGAATTTAATTGAGTATAAAAGGAAATGGCCTCATCTGATCAGTTAGGACTGATGAAGCAAATTTATTTGTGAAAGCGCTTACCATTTGTGCAATAAACTCGGTGGATTTTATACAAATTGTGACTCCTGCTCTTCAGCTTGCTTGTTTGCTCGCATTTTTGACTTGCTTTGGTGGCTCCTGTGTTGTTTGAAATATATATGTGTGTGTGTGTGTGTGTGTGTGTGTGTGTGTGTGTGTGTGTGTGTGTGTGTGTGTGTGTGTGTGTGTGTGTGTGTGTGTGTGTATATATATATATATATATATATATATATATATGGGTCTACTTTGATTCACTGAAAACTCATTTCACTGAATTTGTCACCCTGCAAAAATGTGTTGTAGTGTTTCTTTTTTTTTTTTTTTTTTGTCTTTAGTGGAAGTGTAGCTCACAATGGTCTGTTTTCGGTTAAGTGCATTTTTTCTAAACTGGAGTCCGGCTATGTAGCATTTGTTGAAGATTTTTTTCAATAAGACACAGTAGACCTACTCACACACACACACACACACACACACACACACACACACCACACACACACACACACAGACACACACACACACACACACACACACACACACACACACACACACACACACACACACATGTTTTTAACAACATTGTCAGGGGCCAAATTATGCGCTGTTTGAGGCTGTCAGAGGTAGTCATCTGCATGCTGAGACTGAACATATTATATCTGATTTTGTTAATAGAGGTTATGATAAAAGTGAAGTCAATAACATATCTTGTAAAGTACATAAGATGAAGAAAACTAGGGCTAGGCCATATTTTTCCAAGCCCAACACAGCCACCCATATGGTGAATGGAAACCGAGGTGGAATCCTTCAAAGCCCCCGAGCCTGTGGAAAATACAGCCCAGACCGCAGAATCCTTTATAAACGCATTCTATGAACACCTTCAGGAATGCATGGATCATGCAATCCCAAATAAAACCAAGACCCAATCCTCCAAAGGCAGACATCCTGTCTGGTGGACCCCAGCCATAAACAAACTATACAATAGAAGGAGGAAGCTACTACATGATAGAGCAAAATCCCAAAAAGGGAAGGCATCTCTGATCAGTATTAGCAAAAAACTACGGTCACTCATAAAATCATCTAAGGCCAGCTTCGAGAGAAAAATTGCACAGGACACTAAGGATAATCACAAGGCTTTCTTTAGTTATGTTAGGAACCTGGGTGGGAATTCCCAGATATGCTCAGAATTAGTCCAAAATGACAAAAAATACATCAAACCCACAAACATTGCCAACATCCTAACTGACAGGTTCAGCAAACTCCCCTCACCAAAAGGGCAAATATCTATCCCAGCAGAGTGCTGCCCCTGACATCTCAGATGCTCAGGTAAGAGCACCTCTCCAAAGCAAAAACACAGCATCAATGGGACCAGACGGTGTCCCGGCTGCCTACATGAACTCCAAGAAGAGCTAAACCCAAACATAAAACTACTGTTCAATCTCAGCCTTACTACAGGATATGTACCCAAAGAGTGGCATACAGCAACAGTGGTCCCTCTCCACAAAGGTGGTGCCTCAACGGATCCTGGAAACTATCGACCCATAAGCCTGACTAGCTTGGTCTGCAAAGCTATGGAAAGGATCATCATGGACCTCATAAATAAAGATATTGGGGACCTACAGACACTGGATCCTACCCAGTTCGGCTTTGTTAAGGGCAGATCCTGCCTCTTAAACCTGGTTGATTTCTTTGAAACAGTCACCAAGGCCATTGACGAGGGAAGGTGGTCCACACAGCCTACCTGGACCTCGAAAAGCCTTTGATACAATACCCCACTGGGCATTATAGATAAGCTCACCAGCTTAAATATAAACCCCTATGTCACTAGATGGGTTGCAAACTGGCTCAAGGACAGAACCCACATGGTTAGAATTGCTGGAGCCATGTCAGACTCCAAACCAGTTACAAGTGGCATCCCACAAGGCTCAGTCCTGGGACCTCTCTTGTTCGGTATATATTTCTCGGAGGTACAGGCCAACACGGAAGGACTGTGGCTGACCAAGTTCGCAGATGACTGCAAACTGGGCCATAATCGACTCTCCAGCCGACACAAGCATCCTCAAAGGGGGCGCTAGAAAGAAATGGTGAGAGCCATGGCCTAAGCAAAACCCCAAAGGGTGTATTCATACTTTGGGCAACATAAAGTGCACAAATTACCAATAGGGGGTAAAACCTTTAAGGGAAGAAGTGGTTGGGACCTGGGACAATTTGTACAATCTCTCATTTGACAACCAATGGCCAAAGTGGTAAAAGAAACATTTATGTGTCCACCTAATCATGAAGGGATTAAACATAAAGATCAGAAGGTCAGTCCCTGTTTACTCATTCACAGGCCCATAAGATTCGCGGGTGGGATGGACAGGATTAGGCATCTAGTAACTAAAAAGGCCCCCTCAAAAGTCTGGGGGAAAAAGGGGCCAAACAGATGCTTTGTTTGGGGTTTAAAGAGGAATCCAGTTTCATGGCATACGCCTGCTCAGGCTATCTGCCCTGGATTTAAAAAGCCATGCCAACCCGTTAATGGCTTTCCACCTTAGAAAATCATCCCATTAGTTTGCTGTGCCTTGAACCCAGCAGTGAATAATGGGAAGCGGGAGGGACAGGTTAAACCCCTAGAGGCTCCATCCACTCTGGAAAATTTCTCTGTCCAGGTTAGGAGAGTCCCTCATTGACTCTTTCCAAGAGGGATCTTGTTGGATGGGAATCGTCCCTCCAGCATGGTATACTTCTGTCCACTGTTGAAGGTTTAAGTCTTTACCTCAAAGGGCATAGCAAATTTGTTTTAAGTGGGTGTTAAAGACATTGGCTAGGTTATGTAGGCCCTAGGGCAGATAGCCTGGTATGAATTTGAATATGAATAGGCCTTTTTTCCTATACTAGAGTTATTCTATGATTAGATATTTTAGAACAATTTGGAATATACTACCTGATGATCGGAATTTCAAATAGTGGCATTGCCCTTATATTTTGTCTGAAATAGTAAGAAGAAACAGAAGGTTATGTTCCTGAAAGTAAAAACTAAAATGAACTTGGTACGGGTTTGGGCAATGTGGGGAAGTCTTCCTAAGCCCCTTTGAATAAAGGAAATAGAGGTTTAAGCCCCAATATCCCTGTATTTTCTTCATTTTAATTGTTACCACCTATGTGGTAATTGGTCCATTTTCCAAAGGGGGCAGGGGAAAAATTTCCAAAGCAGTAATATAGAACATGGCTTGGCACCAAATACTTTTTAAAAATGGACCTAGTCTGAATTTCATAAGCAAAGAAGAAATTAACCGGGTTGCAAAAAATTTTTCAGCCAAAAGTTAGTGATGCCTAAATTGAGAGAAGAAAAACAATAGGCTGAGACTGAGACTTTGGGGCCCAGAAAAGGCTTAGGGAATAACAGTTCAGTCAGCAACTACACGGTGGCCTTGGGCATTGAGAAAAAGTTTTCAACCTTCTTGAAAGGGTTACATTAAGGGGGAAAATTTCATTGGAATGCTTGTCGGATAGGTCCATTTGCTAGGTCAAGGTAGGCTGTGTGAACTGCCTTACCCTCATCAATGGCCTTAGTGACTGTTTGAAAAGTCGACCAAGTTCAAGAGGCAGGATCTGCCCTTGACAAAGCCAAATTGGGTAGGATCCAGTGTCTGTAGGTCCCCAATGTCTTTATTTAAGAGTTCCATTATGATCCTCTCCATAGCTTTGCAGACAAGACTGGAAGTCAAGCTTATGGGCGGTAATTTCCAGGGTCCGTGAGAAGCACCGCCTTTGTGGAGTGGGACCACAGTTTTCGCATGCCATTCTTTGGGTGCGTATCCTGTAGTAAGGCTAAGATTAAACAGCAGCCTTATGTGTGGGTTTAGTTCCTCATTGAGTTCATGTAGCACACAGCCGGGGACACCGTCCGGTCCCATTGATGCTGTGTTTTTTTGCTTTAGAGAGAGCAGCTCTCACCTGGGCATCTGAGATGTTTGGGAGGCTAGACTCTGGTGGGATAGATATTTCTCCTTTTGGGGGAGAATTTGCACTGAACCTGTCTGCCAGTATGTTGGCAATGTCTGTGGGTTCAGTGATTTTTTTATCATTTTGGACTAATTCTGAGCATATCTGGGAGTTTTCACCCAGGTTTCTAACATAGCTAAAGAAGGCCTTATGATTGTCTTTTGTGTCATTAGAGATTTTTCTCTCAAAGTTGGCCTTGGATGATTTTATGAGTGATCGTAGTTTTTTGCTAGTATTGATCAGAGATGCCTTCCCTTTTAGGGATTTTGCTCTGTCATGTAGTAGCTTTCTCCTCTTGTTGTAGAGTTTGTTTATGGCTGGGGTCCACCAGACCGGGCGCCTGCCTTTGGTGGAAAGGGTCTTGATTTTATTAGGGATTGCTTGATCCATACATTCCTGGAGGTGCTCGTAGAAGGCATTTGTAAGGGTTTCAGCAGCATGGGTTGTGGTTCCCACTGGCTCAGGGGCCTTGAAGGATACCACTCCAGTCTTAAGAAGTGTGAAGTTTGCTTTTGAGAAGTTCTTCACTGTGGTCTTTTGCTGGGGTGGGGGCGGGATGTGGATCTCCAGTGAGATTAATTTATGGTCTGATCTCACCAATGAGGGATATACTTCCAGTGTGGAGCATTTTGTCCCCATGTTTGTGATGATCAGGTCTAGTATATTTTCTCCTCTTGTAGGAATGGTGACTAGTTGTTCCATAGCATTTGAGTTTATGAACTCCAGGAACCTTTGGGCTAAGGTGTTGGGGCTTGAGTAATGTTCCCAGTCTATGTTTGGGTAGATGAAGTCACCCAATATGATGGTTTTTGGAGAGACATTCATACTCTCCAGTGTCTTCAGGAAGGCTGTGTGGGTTTCATGAGTTTGAGAAGGTGGTCTGTAGCATGCTACAAACTGTAGGGCAGTTTTACTTATGGTTAATTGCACCTGGATGGTCTCCGATGCTTCATGCATTGCCACTAACCTGGAGGTGTGGGTATCCTTTATGAATATGGATACTCCCCCTCCTTTTGTGGTTCGGTCCGGATTTTGGGGCGGGCATGATATGAGGTATAACCTGATAGTGCTGGGGTGCTCTCAGGAGCCTTGAACCAGGTTTCAGTCACAGCACAGACATCGATGTTCTCCATACTGAGGAGGGCTTGAGGCGTGCATCTTGAGGTTTAGACTTCTGGCATTGAGCAGTATTACCCTTAGTTTTTCTCCATTTTTGTTTTCTAGGGCGGTAGGTTTATCATTTGAGCCTTGCCTAAAAGAGGCACTATGGGGTGGCAAGAGCCTTTGCCAATATCCGGAAGCCCAGGGGTGACAGGTGCAAGCCGTCCCTTAAGCAGCATGGCTTGTCAAGCATGTCATCCCAGGCAGACAGACATTGGATCCCCTTAGAATGACACCAGTAATTAAGCCAATTATTAAAGCTGATCATTTTGTCTCTGTATTGTGGCATCATTCTTGGTGAGGGTAGGATACTGCTCAGGGTCAGGGTCATACCGGCCTGGGCTACATAATCTGAGAGCTCCTCTATGTCTCTTTTCATGTAGTCCAGGGAGGTACATCTCAGGTCGTTCACACCGGCATGGACAATGACTGAGTCATACTTGTACTTGCTGTGGAGTGACCCGAGTGCTTGTGTTATGTATGGATTCTAGCGCCTGACAGGCAGCTTACTGTGATCTTTTCCTTGTTCAGTCTGGTGAGTGGGACGTCAGTGTGTCTGACTATGGAGTCACCTATAACAAGTGTGTCTGGCATTGTGTTTGGCCTTAAGGGCTGTGACTGTTTAGCACACTGACTTTGAGAACTATGTGTTGCATGTCTTATGTCTTGAGGTGGCAGTTGCTTGGGTGTCTGCTTTGGAGGCCTCTGTAGTTTTGGTAGATTTTTGATCAGTGCCTCCGAGTATGTCTTTGTGTGTTTATGTGTTTGTTTTGCAGTTGTGATAGTTCTATGTGAAACTGGGTTTGTGGTGTGCGTGGTTTCCTTCTCCTCCTGTCTGGTCTTGCCAGTCCTGAGTTGAGAGAGCTCAGCCTCCAGTTTGGCTATATAGTTGCATCTCTCACATGTATTTGTGTTTTGTGGGAGAAGGAGTGGGTTGTCTGTGTACATGAGGCAATTGTAACATTGCCTCAAGATGCCCAGATTCACCAGCTGAACAGGAGAGGGCGCTAGCAACTGACCCTTCGACATGCTAGAAAAAGTGAAAAAGTTTGCTGTGTAACTGAGTCAGAAGGGACCTATAGGGAAATGGGTACTCAAGGGGATTCTAGGCTAATGTAGTACTTTGTTTAGTATATAAGTACTTTACCTATATAAAAATGCTTTAGGAGCAAGTGCTGAGCTTTTGAGATAGAGAATGCTGGGTATATTGGGAAAAGGATGCTAAGGATGGAGCTGCCAGGTAAGAGGAAAAGAGGAAGGCCTAAGATAAGGTTTATGGATGTGGTGAAAGAGGACATGCAGGTGGTTGGTGTGACAGAGCAAGATACAGAGGACAAGAAGAAATGGAAACAGATGATCTGCTGTGGTGACCCCTTACGGGAACAGCCGTAAGAAGAAGAAGTAAACAGTAATTTTGTACTACGGATTCTCAATGAATGAATAAATACAGGGCAAGTCTTCTTTATCATATTTATAATCACAGCAAATGCACAAACTATGAATTAATTCTGATCAGATATTTAATTTGCAGAGCTGTAAGTAGGGTGGAGAAAAGGGGCAACTGCCAAGGGTGAAAGATATTAGGAGGCACATTCAGCTTGTGCTAGTGTTGTGAGTATGAACTATGGAGATTGCTTTATGAAGTCATGAGGATATTTTGACTGCATAAATGAATGTCATTTCTGCATTTGTGTTTACAGCTACAATGCTGAAGCATTCAGTGTGAGGTGGTTTAACTGCAGCAAGCAGTTTGCTAAAGTTTCAGGAGGATGTCATGGATGCAGAATAATGGAAAGAAAAGAAGGAGGCAAGAGAAGGCAGATGCCGTGGTCGAAGGCAGACATAGAATAAAAGAAGACGTGGCTGCAAAACAAAATGATGTACACTGATGTTAATAAAAGCACAGGCACAAAGCTGTGATATACACAGAAAATCAACATTTCTTGTGACACTCTTTAACATTTTTTACAAAGAGGTTTCTCCTCCCTGCAGCCCAAAATAATGGTGGTGCCCCTTATAACTGTAGTATTAAATGGTGACACTGAGATTGTTGAGCCCTGGAGTAAGGGGAATTCTCTGAGATATTTGGTTTAGTACATAGTTCCATCTAGTTACATTTTAGTGTTGCACTTTATAATTTGAATACTAGTGAAGTAAATGCCTGTCTCACAGCAAAAAGGCAATAACAACTGTTTATAGGGTTAGCATCATGAAAGTTTCCACTTACATTGCTACAGATCAGCAAGATCAGAACAAAGACAGGGGATCCTGGCATGGTCAAAAAGTAAACATTTTTCTTGTTTATAACTTCCAGAAATTAAAAAAAAAATGACAATAACAATTAATTGGCACTCATGTTACTTTAATGTTTTTTTTAAATGACTTTACTTATATTCATTTTATTTACTCATTTAACTCTGCCTGAAAGGCTCACTTTTTGAGAGAACACATATAATGTAACAACAGCAGACAAGGTACTGTCAGTGTAATTAAGCGTATTCTGTCAAGAACCATGTCAGAATAAGAATGAGAATGAGAAAGTGTTAGCAACACACAAGGAAGAAATGAACTGTTTAACTAACTATTATTAGATTGCATTCTAAATTTTATTTACAAGGCTATATATACATACAAAACTAGAACCTTCAAGATGGTGACAGAGGAGCTGTGCAAAAATTTTCTTTTCTTTTTTTCTGAATCACAACAGTTATTGTATACTAACTTGGGCAGGACACCTGTGCCTGTAAAAATCTTTATCAGTGTTAACTCTAACGGAGAATTAGGAAAGGTCCGAAAGATGTTATACAATAAAAACAATAATTCATTTAAATAAGGAAGTACCAAAAGGTCACACTGAGCAACTGAGCTGACTGTCATGTAAATATAATTTACTTACAGTCACGAAAGGTTCAAAGTTCTGAGAAATGTAGTACATTTTAAACAGAGAAAATGGAAAAGACACCAGTTTTCCAACTATAAAAGAAGTACCTGATGGCAAAAAGAAAATTATTCATTGCTAGCAAAACACATCATCTAACAAATTTCGGATAAAGACATCATTTTATTTTCTGTGATGTAACGTTCCATAAATAAAGCTAAAGTAACTGCTGACTGCTTTAACAAATATAGGTGTCAATAACAGAAAGCAGAAGATAAGGAAGAACATTCAAATTGCCAGCAAGTCATTGACAGAAACAGTAAAATGTTTTCAGCTATATTCATTGTTTTATTAGCTCAAGGTAACCATGGCTCTTTATTGTTTTCATGGAAAGCAAATGAAGCAATAAAGGTGATAATAGCTGCCAGGCTGTATTTCAGCTGGATTAAGGTTTTTTTGGTGAGGTAGATGTTTGTATTTGTTCATTCATTCCTCCATTTATTCAATAACTACGTTATACAGTAATACAAATGATCTCCACAGCTATGACTTTGGGGAAACAACTGAACAGTATGGAACACAGGTCAAATACAGAAAATCTAACAGAGAATAGGTATTATTATAAAAATGGCATTATCATATTTGTTCACTAGATAAACATACCTCTCAACCTCTTAATGCAAGAAATCTGGACAAAGTCAAAATAATGGGGTGACAAAGGTCCCAGAATAGGGACATATTTTAAATACTGTTCTTATAAACTTAGAAAATTGCTAGAATAACAAGTTTTATGTTAGCATGCATTTTATGAATGATATGAAGTGCAAAACTTAAATATCTGTAATTATTTAATGGTTGAAATCCTGAATGACTTGTCAGAAAACAGCAAACTTAATGAGGAACAGATAAAAAATATGAGGCAAAAATGTGGACATTCTGTGAAAATATGGACAATTGACACGTATGCAGATAATTATAAAAGAAACACATTGTAAAAGAAACTAGCATGCAGCACATTCACTCCAGTACAACCTGTTCATTTTCAGAATGACTGTAGCTCCTATGTTTAATGTTGAACTTTGCAAGTAACCTTTACGATGGTACAGCATACTGAAGTCTATCCTGGAGTTGCATCCCACTGGGTCATCTGCCAGACAGAAGATGTTGAGTTCAGATAAACAGAACAGTGACAATATCACAGCAGAGAGTCCTAGCATATTCAGTCAAAGAACGGCTATAGTAGCTCTCATAGAATTAAAGCTGGGAGTTGATGTTCCCCTTTCCTGTGATGATACAGCAGTACAAAACAAAGAACATACATTTCTTCATATATGACACACAAGCAGCAAGTAAGGGCATCATATCCAGAATAGAGTACTACAAGGACAAATTAAATAAATAAAAATAAACGTTTCACCACTTTATGGTCTGTGCATTGCTACCTTGTAGTGAGTGTATGGAACATCATGAGTATGCTCCAAAAACAGGGAGAAGATGGGTTTAAGTGTCTTGCTGATTTCAAAGAGATACATAACAAGACTTTCTTAAGCACCTCACCATACTACTAATATCTAGTCTTGTTCTAGAGTATTAACATTGGTAAGTGGTTACCACAGAAAAGTGTCAGGACCATTAACAATTTCTTTAAGTTTTTGTTGGGAGGAGGGTGTTCAAATGAAGTGTTTAACTTGTTTTAACCAAGTCTGACAATTTACATACATTAGAAAGTAAGATATGGCTTTCAGAAGTTGATGGATTTATCCATTATCTTTGAAGCACTGGCATTCAAAAGTGTTAGCAAGATGAACTAATGGAAATAATTTAAACATTTGTGTACTTTTTCCATTTTGATATCTGTTGTTACTTGGTTTCAGTTAGCAAGGGGCAATTTTACTAAAACATTTCTAATGGCTGGAAGGTGCAGGATTTAGTCTAAGGTTTGGACTTCATTGTTAATGGCTCTAAGGGGTAGTGATGAGGAGCAGAAGTCTAATTGCATGAGTTAAAGAGTTAATGTTTTTTGTTGACCTGCTGATGTTGTGTGTAATGACTGATCTTTGTCTGGTAGCAGTAACTTTAATTACAACTTTCAAAGATATAAAACATGTATCACTCCTAATTTTGATTTTTCTTTTTATTTTTCTGTTACTTAGAAGCTGTTTAAGCTGTGCTATGAATAATTAGTAGTTTATTGGCTGTTTGGGCAGTTTTTCCATCTCTTTCAACTTGCTGGTTTAAAAGCCTGCATTTGTGCTTGTTTCCCACCTTTCCTGTAACTAGTGTAGTCCAGATACATATTTGCTGTATCCAGAACTGTTTGTAAGCTTCTGAGAGGTGCCAAAAAGTCTGCTCTTCAATTTTTCCCTTAGATCTGCTAGTTCTCTCCTCTCCTGCACTTTTAGTAGCTTATTAGTCTAGCACTTTACCAGACTTCTTGTAGCAATTATTGTAGCACACAAAAGTGTTACCAGCACTAAACGTTCTACTAGGAAACAGCTCCAGTACTTATTATTAATGCCCAGCCCTTCAGGCATGTCTAAAGGTCAGTTCCCTGTGCTTTTTCGTATTAACCTGGTGAACTTGGGCATCCTGAGGCAATGTAGCAACTGCCTCATGTAGACTGACAACCCTCTCCTCTTACCTCCCAACACTCGACTTGCGAGAGATGTGCTTATATATCCAAAATGGAAGCCATGCACTCTCCAGCCAAGACCAGGATAGCTGGTCAAGAGGAGAAAGTATACACTTGCACCACACCACATGGAACACATAGCCCTCCAGAACATACACCAGCACTGCCTTCACATAAAAATACAAACCACACACCCACCTTGCAGAGGCTCTCAATAAAAATCTATCCAAACAGCACAGACCTCCAAGGCAGAAACGCACTCGACCACCACAACACAACACTAATCATGAGACACATACCTCTCCTAAACAGTGTGCCACTCAACCAAAGCCCCTAAGGCAAAACAGCATGCCCAATATACTTGTCATAGGTGACTCAATAGTGAGGCAAACTGGTGTCCCACTCACTAGGTTGAATAAGGAGAAAGTAACAGTCAGCTGCCTATCAGGTGTCAGGATCCACCACATAATGCACGCACTCAGGTCCCTCAACAACAGGTACAAATATTACTCTGTCATTGTACATGTGGGTGTGAATGACCTGAGGCATACCTCCCTGGACTATATGAAAAAAGACATGGAAGAGCTCTTGGATTATGTAGCCCAGGCAGATATGGCCCTAGCTCTGAGCAGCATCCTACCATCACCCAGAATGATACCACAATACAAGCAGAAAATGATTGATTTCAACAATTGACTAAGTTTCTGGTGTCATTTTAAGGGGATTCAGTATCTGTCTGCCTGGAATGACATGACTGACAGACCTTGATGATTTGCCAGAGATGGCCTGCATCTGTCACCCTTGGGCTTCCAGATACTGACCAAGGCTCTTACCACCCCTGTAGTGCCTTTTATAGGTTGTGTTCCAAAGACCAAATTACCACCATAACAGCTGCAAACAAATGTAATCTGAGGGTCATGCTGTTCAATGCTAGAAGTCTAAATCACAAAATGCACTAGCTCAAAGCACTCCTTAAAATGGAGAGCATTGACATTTGTGCTGTAACAGAGACCTGGTTCAAAGCAGCATAAAGCACCCCTGCACTACCAGGCTATAACTCATTCCACACCTTTCGGCTGCAGAACTTGGACCGAAGCTCCAAAGGCAGTGGTGCTTCCATATTCATAAAGGATGCACACACTTCCAGATGGTAGCCCAACATAATGCATCACAGATACTTCAGGTGCAGCTAACATTGGGTAAGACAGTGATTTAGGCCATAGCCTGCTATAGGTCCTCAACCATGTCCCAAGACTCACACTCCATGCTTCTAAACTCCCTGGAAAATATTTTGGTCGAACCTAACACTCTCATTCTGGGGACTTCAACTATCCCCTCCATCAACTGGGAAAACTACTCATGTACCAATACACTTGCCCAACATTTCCTGGAATTCATTAATTCCAATGCCCTGGGCCAGCTCGTTCTTAACCCCCATAAAAGTAACCACATACTTCACCCAGTCATTGTTAACATGGGCAACCATTGCTCTACACCAATAGTCAACTCCTCCCAAGTTAGATCTGACCACAAACTAATCACCTTGGAAATCCACATCCCCCCCGCAAAGGTAACCACCATGAAAAACTTCTCCAAAGCTGACTTTGGGCTCCTAAAAACAGAGGTGGCTAACTTCACGGCACCCATGCAAATGGAGAATAGTTGCATGACCACCGAATCATACACCAATGCACTGTACAAACACGTACACAAATGCATGGATCTCGCCATACCCAATAGAACCAAGATGCTCTCCTACAAAAAAAGGAAGCCATTCTGGTGGCCCCATGCCAGAAACAAACTCTACAACAGAAGGAGGAAACTGATGCAGGATAAGGTGAAGTCCCAAGACTGAAAAACTCCTTTATCAGCCTCAACAAAAAGTTGAAATCCCTCATCAAATCCTCTAAAGCTAGCTATGAAAACAGAATTGCAGCATATAGCAAAGACAACCATGAGACCTTCTATAGTTATATAAAGAATCTCCACGGCAAGACCTAGATTTGCTCTGAGCTACTGCACAGTGGTACCTCCTATACTGAGCCAATAGATATTGCCAATATATTGGCTGACAGATTCAGTGCCAACTTTAACCCCCCCAAAGGACAAATCATAATACCAGTAGACTGCCAGGTACCCAGTATTACTGCTGCACAGGTTAAAACAGCACTGTTCAAGGCCAATAATACAGCTTCTATGGGACCTGACAATATCCCTGGCTGTATTCTACATGAACTACAGAGTGAACTGGCACCTTACCTGTGTGCCCTGTTCAATCACAGCATCACTTCAGGCTTTGTCCCTACCAAATATCTCTCTGCTACAGTCATCCCTCTCCACAAAGGAGGAGCGACTACAGACCCTGGGAACTATTGCCCCATTAGCCTGATGAGTCTGATATATAAAGCTATGGAATGCATCATCATGGACCTAATAAACAAGGATATGGGGAATCTCCAAACTCTGGATCCCACACAGTTTGGTTTTGTGAAGGGTAGATCATGCCTGCTCAACCTGTTCGACTTCTTTGAGTCAGTCACCAGAGCTGTGGATGAAGGCAAGGCGGTTAATGCAGCCTACCTTGATCTGGCCAAGGCCTTTGATACCATTCCCCACTCAGGAATCATAGAAAAACTCACTAAGCTAGGCATCAACCCATGTGTCACTAGATATGTTGCAAACTGGCTCACAGATAGAACCCACCGTCTGAAAGTAGCTGACTCCAAGTCAGACTGCTGACCAGTCACATGTGGAGTCCCACAGGGTTTGGTCATGGGTTCTTCTCCTGTTTGGTATCTACTTCTCTGAAGTCCAGGCCCACATGAAGGGACTCTGGCTTAGAAAGTTCACAGATTATTGCAATTTGGAAGCTATTTTTAACTCCCCAAGTGATGTTGACATCCTACAGAAAGGCCTCACTGAGACCAGCGACTGGTGTCAGAACCATGGCCTTAAGCTCAATGTCAAATAATCTGTTGTCATCCCCTTTGGGAAAAACCCAGTTCCCATAAATTACCACATTGATGATAGTCCACTGAACACAGAAGGCGTTATAAGAGATCTGGGAACAGAGGTTAACAGCAACCTCTCTTTTGACCACCACATTGCCACTGTGGTCTGGAAGTTCTTCTTTGTGGCACATCTGATTACTAAGGGTTTTGCATTCAGGAAGAAAGAGGTAATTGTCTCTCTCTACTCTTCCCTCATTAGGCCAATCATCGAGTACAATGCCCCATTTGGCATGTACCTCACTAGACACCTGCAACAACTAGAGAGGTCACAAAAGTACCTCACAAAGGGGATCATAGGCCTTAAACACTTGTCCTATATGGACAGACTCAAAAAACTCCAACTATTCTCTGTCTCATATTGCCTACTTAGAGGCGATCTCTGCTTGACTTACAAAGCCATGTCTGACTCAGTTCTGTTAGAAATTCTACATCTAAAGAAATCTCAGTCCCTCCACACCACATGCGCCAGAGACCTCAACCTCATTACCACAATCAACAGATCATGCTGGAGGGACAGGTTCATAACCCAGAGACTGCCCATGCTATGGAATAGACTTCCCATGCATGTCAAAGAGAGCACCTCACTGACCCTCTTCAACAGGAATCTTGATGAGTGGAAGGGAAATAGAAAAATTCACCCCTGGGATCACTCGACAGAGGCACTGGGAACTAAGGTCAGGTGGCATGATCCCAGTGTAATTCTATGGGCTAGGCTTGTAAAGGCTCCGGGGTCATTAGCCTAGTACACACTTATGAACGTATGAACCATTCAGGTGTCCCTGATCATAATCCTTTTTGTTATGTGTTCACAAAATGCACCTCAAGATTCAGTTTGAGGGCTTTGCACTTGAAGTGAATTTCTCAACATCCATCTGTCAAACACATAGTAAGCTTCTTCAGGTTAGAAACCCAATCATAATTCTCTTCATGATAAGTTCAGTTATAATACAGTCTAATAACTTCTAGAGCAATATACTAAAGGACAGTAAGCAATTTGGTTTCTGAATGAAGAAAATATATCAAATATCTAAAGACAATTACAGTATAAAATTGGAAACCCATTTCATTCATACTACAGCAAGAGTTCTTGAGCCTAGTCTATCAAAAACAATATTTCTCCATTCTCAAAGTGAACATATGAAGGCAGAAAAATCAAAATAGTAACCAAAAGTAAAAAAAAAAAAAAAAAAGAAAGAAAAGAATCTTGGGGTGTAACTTGACGTGACTATTCAATTACAATAGTGACAGCCAGCTTTGGGTACAGAAAAAAAATGAATACATAAACAGAAAGTGGATCTTTCATCACAGGTTGCTGGCTGACTGAATGTCTTACAGTAGGACGTGATAACATTTCTTTATGTTTTTTCTATCAAGACACCATAGAGTTGAGATGAAGCGGAAGAGCTAACTTGAATATCCAGCCAATTGAAACTTCATATTAAAATTTAAAGAAGAAGAATAGAGCACTAGGTCAAAATGTTGCAAATGTGTTTGTGCAAGAAATGCTGAAAATTTGCAAGTTAGAGTTTCTGTCCCTTATGAAAAGTGGAATTTTTCAGATCTGAAAATATGTAAATATTGTGGTTGTATATTATATTATTATATTAAATACATCTGTGCAACTCAGTGATTTTTGTAACATTTTATTGAACTTTTATTAGGTGATTTATATCTTTATAATGGCAATGCATTATTTTTTTAACTGGTCCACTCTATAAGCTGGTTAGATGAGTCTTTTCAAATCTGAAGAAGTCTAGCTGTTATAAGTGAAGGAAAATTAATTTGAAGATTTTTTTTTTATATTGCAGTCTACATCTTATTTTTTTGAATGTATGCAAATTCATCTAAGTGTTCATATCATGGTATATTAATGCACCAAAGTCCACAACTTCATAAAAATAATCCCAGTGCTGCAGACAAGTGCACCAAAGAAAATTAATTTCTATAATGGCAACCAAAGGAAAAAAAATATGTGTGTGTCCACCACTCACGTTAGTTATGAAACTTCAGTAATGAAAAGTGAAAATGAACACACACACACACACACACACACACACACACACACACACACACACACACACACACACACACATACTTTTCCAAATAAGTACATTTTTGCACTTCATTATAGAAGTTTCACTTATAATGCACTTGGCGGCCACGCACGTATTTTTTTTTACACAATATCAAAATGGTGCCTAGTTTTGTTAGCTACATCAGTGATACAACCTAGTCATTTTCTGAATTGTTCCATTTGTAAACATTGAGGTACTAATTAATGCTTTAAGCTGTGCATAAAGCAAGTTGTTTCCCCTTAATATTGTAGCAATCTAAAGAATGGAAGAAATTGATATGGATTTATAGAACATTTATATGTGAAAGAGTTGAATGCTGCTGTGTTATTCACTCTTTTTTCACTCTTTTTTATACTCAGAATGAGGTTGAGGTATTTTGCTTAAATTAGGTCAGCTGTAGTTCAACTTGATTTACTTAGACCATTTGAGGATCAGAGAGTATTATCAGGTGTAAGACTTGCTCATACTGAAATACAGGAGAATCGAGTGAAAAACAAATCATTTGTATAATTATGTCTATATCTTCATGTCTATAACTGTGTGATTGTTGAGCCGGTCGCTAGGTCTTAACCTTCACTGTCAGTGTGTGTGTGTGTGTGTGTGTGTGTGTGTGTGTGTGTGTGCGTGTATGTGTGTGTATTTGAAAAGCTGAAGTAGAAGTACAAAAGTCAAATTCTGCCCTTAAGGGTGTAGTTTGACTTCTGTACTTCTATTTCATTTTTCCATTATACTCCAAGCTCCCATAAGATGTTTCACTTCAAAAATCTAAATACCTTCTTTCTAAAGCTGTGGTGGCTATGATACCTGATGATGGTAAAGACCCATCAGACCAAGCTTCATATAGGCCCATTCGAATTTTAAACCACAACTACAAAGTGATTATGTCTATAATATATAAAAGAATGGCAAAGGTGTTGCCTAACTGATATTTTTTTGTAAAAGAGACAAGCATTTGACAACATTGATAGAACAATTATGATCCAGAGGGAAGCAGAATGTAAGAAAATACTGCTGTTGTTAGTGGGTCTTGATGCAGAGAAAACATTCAACAGAGTAAGCTGTTTGTTGTTTTATGAGAAGGGCAATAGAAACATTTGTATTCCTTGATACAATAATAAGGTTAATTAAGAGGATATATGAGAGACTGGAGGCGAAAACTAAAGTGAGAAGGTTTCTCTCTAATAAGTTGTGTCTGAAACCAGACAGGGGTGTTCTCTCTCCACTCTGTTATTTGTTTTATATTTTGAGTCATTGGCAAAGAAAATAAGGGACACAGAAAATCAAGGATATAATTGTTATGGTAATCAAGAAAAGTTGGCTTTATTTGCAGTCAGTATTATTTTGTACCAGATAAAAGCAGATAAAGGGCATCTCAGTGTTGTGGAACATTCTGAGACAGTTTCAAGTCTTTTCAGGATATAAAATAAATGAAGACAAAACAAAAGCTATAGCTGTAAACTATGTACCCACACACAAATTGGTTCAGAGACATGATAAAGTAAAATATTTTTGAGTATGGGTTACAAATGAGTCTCTTATGACAGCTAAGGATATGTGGGAAGAGACTACATAAAAGATAATTCAAAAACTGAGAAACTGTAAGCTCTTGCTTACAGATATGGATAGCAAGATACAGACAGTGAAAATGTTTTAGTCCCTTTAGTTTTATGCAAAGGTCAGGCATATTTTCATCAACTACAGGAGAAGTTGTGGACAGTAATTAATAAACAGTTGAAAGCAAAACTAACCAATATAAAAAGAGCAGCAGCAAAGATATTTCAAGAGCAATACAGGCAAAGGAAAACTTCACAATTCAAAAAATAAGAAGACAAAGAGGAAAAGTAGAAAAGGAGATTAGTAATGTAGAAGTTAAAGAAATAGAAACTGAGGTCATGGAGTACCTGCGAAGTGAAGTATTCTGTGTAGAAAATCTAATTCAGAAAGCACCACAAGAGGATAGAGCAATGGATATCCAAACCACTGGTACAGGAAGCAATTGGTCAGGTGCCATATGAAGATAATTTGGATCCTTCCACAGGAAACCTGTATAAATATTCACTTGAAGTTAGACAGCAAGGGAAGGAACAGGAAACTGTGAAAACTCTGATTCAGTCAGTGTTGAGGAGTGAGAAAAAAGCCAGTGACTTCCCATATGATAGAGCAACGGATGGCACAGGAAGAAACTGAACAGAATATGCCACAGGAAGATACTATAGAACCTTCTATAGAATGTTCACAGGAATTAGAAAACAAGGGATGTGCCCTCAGTTTGGAAGAAATGAGCTAAGCGAAGAGTTGCTTGATTTAATAGACATAGACAGATATATTAAGATCAATGAAGGAAATAGACTGCAGAAGGTCAATAAAACCCAAAAAGTCAGAAGTCTGATAAAATAAATGAACACAGTGACTAGGACTGCCCACAGAGATCCATGCAATATAATAGAAGTAAACAAGATATATTAATGTGCAGCTAAATTAATAACTGATAAATTCTACCACAAGAACACAGGGTAGTGAGGGAAAGGAAGGGGAGAAATCGAATCCCAACATGGAAATATCGAATAGCGAAAACTATAAAGCAGTTAAAACAGAAGTATCACTGTTAGAAGACTATAGAAGAGGAAACAGATCAACAAAAATACTAAGAAAGATAGATGTGATAAAAGCAATGTGCAGTATTAAAACAGACCAGGATCTATCATGCACCATCGCAAATAACAAACTAAAAATTTCAGCACAGGTGGAAAAACTTAGAAGATACACAGATAAATATAAAGGAAAAGCACAAAATAAGCAATTTATTGATGATACAAAAAAGTTTTATAGAGAACTGGGAAACAAGGTAAAAGGAATTGAAAGACAATCTAAAAAAGAGGAAATAGATACATTTTGGAGAAGTATCTATAAAGATCATGTGGAACATTGCAAAGATGCTAAAAGGATAGAAGAAGTAAAAGAAAGAACAAGAAGTTTAAAGGTGCAGGATATGAAATGGGGTGAAGTAACAGCCAGCCAGATTAAACAAAGTTAAGTAAAGCCTCTAATTGGAAACTCCCAGGCCCAGAGGCAGTACCTAACTTTTGATTAAAAGTATTAACATCTTTGCATGAAGATTTAGCCATGAGTAAGAACTATTTATATGCGCACCCCAAACAGACACCAACCTGGCTGACAACAGGCAAAACAATGCTCCTACTTAAGAGTGAACCTGCAAGCTACCCTAAAAATTATAGACCAATAACTTGCCTTTTAATGATGTATAAACTATACATGGGACTTGACACCGACAGAGTTTATGGTCATTTAGAAGAAAATTCAATTATGGAAGTAGAACAAAATGGCAATAAAATAAAGTCTTATCAAAGGATCATTTGTTGTTAAATAAAGTCATACTGGAGAACTGTAAAAAGGAGAAGAATTTAAGTATGGCATGGATTGACTATAAAAAGCATTTGATAGTATTCCGCATTTATGGATAAATGAGTGCTTAATAATGTATAAGATACACCCTACACAGATCGACTACATTACAGTGACCATGAAACAGTGGCAGACTGCTTTACAATTAAGCCACGATAAAGGACAGATTATTATCCCAGGGATAAAAATTCAAAGGGGATATTCCAGGGTGACTTTCTGTCACCATTGCTATTCTGCCTTGACATTAATCCATTAAGCTGCTTACCTAACAGCTTAGCCATGGCTACAATTTGGCTCTTAGAGAACAACAAAGTGTAAAGACTTCTCATCTTCTCTTTGTCAGTGATTTAAAACTGTATAACTAATCAGATGAGAAACTGAAAGCGCAGCTGCAGGTTGTCACAACTTTTTCAGATGATATAAGAATGTCATTTGGTCTTGATAATGTCTTTCGGCTTTTCCCGGTTAGGGGTCGCCACAGCAGAACTCCAGTCCACTCATGATTGGCAGTGGATGTTATGGTGACGAGTTGCCAGCCCGATGCCCAACCTTCAATGAAGGCATGCCCATTCATGCTCGCACCTACCTACATGTCTTTAACATCACTCAACTGTAGGGAGGACATGCAGACTCCACACAGTAGGCGCTCCAGCCGAGAACTGAACGGGAGAACCACTTGCTGTGAGGCGACAACACTAACTGCTGCACCACTGTGGAGTGTGCAAAAGCAACCTTTACAGCAGGAAAACTGCAGCACCAGTAAAACATCAGTTTGGGACAAGAATGTGATATAAAACAACTTGAGCAAGAGGGAGTGTATAAATATTTGGGAATTGATGATGGATCAACAATAAAACATGAACAAATGCGAATAAAACTTAGTAAGGAATATGATAGAAGACTTAAAATTAATTCTGAAAACAGCATTGACATCTAGGAATAAAATCCAGGCTATAAACCAATTTGTTCTTCCTTTCCTAACTTACAGTTTTGGAGTGATTGACTGGCCCCAAAACATGTTGGATAGATTAGACAGGAAAACAAGAAGGATGCTTCATGTTCACCAAATGATTTATACAAATCAGTGTATACCAAGATTATATATTCCCCGTTCCAAAGGAGGGATGGGCCTCCTTGAAATTGATTACATGTAGAGATCTACAATTGTGGGATTCCACACATATCTGCTGACCTCACAAGACCCAAATGAAGTGAAAGTTTTGAAACATAAGGAGAATAAATCTAACATGACTTCTCTGCTTAATTTAGCAGAAGCATATTGGCATCAAGCAGAAATGGAAATCAAATCAGTAGATAAAAGTCAGGCAGCAACTGAAAGTGCCAAAAAAACAAAAGAAAGTATATAAGGTGAAGGACCAGATGAGAAGGAAAGAAATGTGGAAAAAGCATAAATATAGTTGCAAGTATAGAAAACGTCTGGACGAACCTCATGTTGATCAGGAACAAATGCAAGAATGGTTAAGGAGAGGCGAATTTAAACCAAGAGATGAAAGGTTAATATTGCCAGCCCAAGACAGTGGGTTATGTACACACTGGTTTACAAAGTCCATTGAACATGTGGGAGAAGCAGACAAATGTAGGTTTTCTAAAACCGAATTGGAAACAGTACCACACCTTGTTGCTGGTTATGACACACTTATGGCAGAAGGACTGTATACTGAAAGGCATAATAATGTGGCAAGACTGTTGCACTACGGATTGTGCAAACATTATGGTATTGAAGTGGCTGAAGAACACTGGAAATATGAGCCACAAAGTATCATATAAAATGATGACACTTATATTACATGGGATCACCCATGACCAGCAGTTCAAAAGACAGATGCGAGAAAACTGGATATAGTGGTCCAAGAAAAGAAGACAAAAGTAGCATTTCATCATTGAAATTGCTATACCCAGTGACTACAGTGTCTTGCGTACAGAGACACAAAGTCATAAAATATCAGGATCCGCAGCCAGAAATGAGAGCACTGTGGAAGAAAGATGCCCAGACAGTTCCAGTTGTAGTAGGTGCAACGGGTCTTATAAAAAAGAATCTACAATTGTGTTTAGATGTGTTACCAATCCATGTAATCTGGTACGAATTGCAGAAGGAGTCATTACTGGGCACACTGTGAATGCTACGAAGAGCACTTTTGGCTGACATCAAAGATTGAAACAATACTAATTTCATGAACTTTAATTATGCTTTAACTTAGGAACGGGGTCCATTCCCACATAGTATTACAAACCCAAAAGATTTGGAGAAATAATAAAACAGTATATTTATGAAGTATCGGAAAATATTCTAAGAACTAAGCCAACACAAGAATAGAGAAAGGGGAATCTGCCTATAGGGCTGACTGCAATTAGGTTCATAGTTTTGTACTAGGCCATCGGCACTAGGGCCTATGCAAGCCTAGCCATAACAATTCCCTGGATATTTATTCCCACAATATATAGGTTCATAGGTTGGTAAAGGGTAGAGAGAATCAGCAAAAGGGGTCCGGAATTTAATGGAAATTACTAGAAAATGAACCAAGGTACTGGCAACAAATAACAAGAGAGAGAAATGCAATGGCATGGGAAAAGGCCAAGAAGATATTTGCATTACAGACTACAGACTGTCTTCCTTAACTGGGATTGATATCAAAGTATAGGCAAATAGAAAGGGGTAGTGGAATTCTAAGTGAAAGACCTGTTGTGGTAGAACTTTTAGTTAAATCTAAAACAGAAGCTGCTGTTAAAAATGGGATAATTAGTAGGGCATATAAAATATTGCATGATAACTACAGAAATCAATCAGAAGAGGTTAGAAAAGATTTGGAAGAGAGATTGGATAAGCAATTCACAAGAAAACAATGGCAGGACATAAGTATGACTCCCAAATATGCGACAAAGTTTAGAAGATTTAGGAATTTTGCTTGGAAGTGTTTGCGCAGGTACTTTTATATCCCAAGGAGTGTTCAAAGAATTTTTCTTCAGGTTGATGGCAACTGTAGTCAAGTTTTGAGTTAATGTTTTCTGCAAATACATAATTGATTTTTCTTGTTTATATAAATGTGTAGTAGCTTCTTGGTTTATAATTTTTTTTTCGATTTTTAGAGTAAAGTGCATATTTAGGTAGATTTACAGGACTGCAGATTTTAAGGCAGTTTGAAAAGTTGTCAGGTAGTCTAGATATGTGAAATCAGATGGAAAATGGCTTCTGTTTTTTGTCAAGAAGAGGTGCAGTGTTATTTAAAACTGGAGTAAAATTTCTACACCTAGACCCTATGCAGATTAGAGGATCTGAGATCCCTACATGATTCATGCTCAGCTATTAGGTTTGCTGGTTCAGGCAAAAAAAAAGTCATAGGTTCATTTATGTCTAAATGCCAATCTGAAAGTACATGGTTTCTGTATGGGGACACGGTCATTCTATTTCCTTTAGAGTAATGCAATGGTGAGTAGAATATGGTAATTCAGCAGCAAATGTAGCACTTTGGTTATACATACTATCCTGCTTTTGAAAGGCCATATTTATTTATGATTTCCATCACTGTAGTTCTGCATTGTAGTATCCTAGTAGAATAGTTTGTGGATGCTATTCATAAACAATGTATTTAGTGGTGCAATTGTATGTGCTAAATGGTACTTACAAAGGTAGAAATCAGTTTATTGACAGAAGTACAGGAAATGTGAAGGAGTTATGCCATCAACAAGTAGATTATGAATACAGTATACAAATGTGATATTAAAGGTGAACTGAGATAACACGGTTCATGAAGTATGAAAAACATTTACAACTGTGTACAGGGAAGTGTGCAAGTATAGTAATGTTGTTGTTGTTGCGTCTTTCAGCTTTTCCCGGTTAGGGGTCGCCACAGCGGAACTCCGGTCTGCTAATGATTGGCAGTAGATATTTACGTGCTGGCTTGCTGGGCCTAACGCACAACCTTCAACGAAGGAATGCCCATTCACGCATGTCGCCACACAGAAGACACTCTAACTGAGAATCGAACAGGCAACATCTAACTGTGAGGCAACAATGCTACTGCAGCACCACCACTGCAGTACTGTGCAAGTATATTAATGTATGAGCCAAAAACCACTGACACTTCTAAAAGCACAAGTACAAACATTGGTATGGCTTTTATAAATCATATTATCACTGCTCTTGATGCCATCTAAGTAGAAACAACCAAACAACCAGTCATACAATGTTACCTTACAAGGACTTACTTTAAGCAGTGGATCCTGTACACTAGTCTTAAATGAAGGAGCAGTTGGGCAGGTTCTTTGTGGACAGCCAAACATTTGATGAGTTACACAACTGTGTCAGAGGAAGTGGCAGATGGAACAGGTAGACAAATACCTTTGGAAATTAACATAACTGCTGTGACCATCCTGCCATGGACACCTTCCAAAGACCCACAGTGGCTATTATAAGCATTTTCCAGATGTCTGCCAGACACATTCTGTATCAGTTTACAGACTGTGTGCCAGCACAAGCAGACTGTTATATGCGTGTCTTGCACACACTTGAGTAACTAAGCTCATTATGTAAGATGGGTGCACCGGGTGGTCCACACCGTGACACTAGTTATGGGTGATGCACCTTCACGGTAGTGATGTGTGCCATGTGACCACAGAAGGCTCATCATAGATGTGTCAGATTGTATTCCAGAGGTAAATATAATGTCAGTATATCAGTGTGCTGCATGTCTGCAAATCATGCTGGGTATCTGTAATGTCAGTACTGTGCTGCATGTCTGCAAAGTCATGCTGGGTATGTGTTGCGTCTATGGCTGCTAACAGCTGTATGGCCCACAAAAACACTTGCTCTGGAGGCGTACAGTCATTCCTATCATCACAGATGGGGCATCATAGAATGTGTTTTTGGGTGTGGAACCTGAAGATGTGACTCTGTTGCTTGGACAGTTCTAGTGGCACATCCCAACTTACAAACAGGAAGGAATGGCAAACGTGTATGGCCTGCTGTATCCTGGACAACATGATGATGGGGAAACTGCAGATATGACTAGATTACAAAAGTGAGGAAAAGTCTAAAGATAACCAACCTACAGCACACTCAACCCCCACCTCAAGCAATAAAGACATCCGATGTGGGATGCAAAAACAGATACGTTTTTGGATGAAGTAGGACTTACATATGAAAGAAAATATTAAGTAATAGTGTAATTATATGTCAAAGTATAGAGGTATGAACAGGTGTAGATAAATTGTGTAGTAAGTACACATAACAGTAGAATAACAGGCATAACAGTTTATAATAAACATGTTATGATTATCAAGGGATCAGAGTACATATACCTTCACTAACCAAGCTAAAGACACATGGAGAGGATTTCAACAGGACTCAAAGGCACATGGTAGTCAGGATATTAAGGTCTCGTATGTGAAGATGCAAGTGGTGGGCCTGTACCACAGCTACAACTGATGTTTGATGGCCTGGTTTGCAGTGCTCAATCCATAACACCCTGATGTGCAGAGTACACACCTGATTGTCAGTAAGGCATATATCCCCACAGTGGTTATGTGTATGCCATGTATTTGTCAAAGCATACCACTCAATTTGAAAAATGTCTGGAACAAATTTCCAATTAATTTCAGGCTGAGAAGTCCTCCTTCCCACCTTCAAGGTAAACTTACATAACTGAATGGGCAGCATAACATTTTCTCTTGGTCTTTCTTGTATTGTCCTCCTTGAGGTAGAATGGACCTTATTAATATGTTTTTTAGTGAAGCTTGTAAAGGCCTGTAGACTTATTGCCTAGTATTTTATTTATTTATTTATTTAATTACTGACATATGATTACCAGCAAAGCCAGACTGGGTAGAAGCCCATTTTCAGTGGAGGCCCGGAAAGAAAAGCTTCTTATTATTACAAAACATTTTAATAATAATAATTTTGCAGTCTTCAAAAATAAAACAAAAACATCTGCAATTTAAATAATTATAACAAATCAGACATAATATAAAAAGATTGGTTAAAAATGGACAGAAGGTATATGGCAATCATTTAACATATAGAGAAATTTTAAACAGTTTGCAGAGAAATTAAAGGTAAGTTAGTCTAATACAAATAGGAATTGCAATATGAAGTGAGGGAAAACAGGCTTATGGTATATTTAGAAAGAAAGTCAGAGAAGAGAATTAGATAGCAATAGTGAAGCAAGTGAAGAAGGGAGAGTGAGGAGGTATAAGGAATGAAAAGGTACTTGATCACATTTAGGGATATATATTATCCTGATTTTGAGCAAGAACAGAGCCAGATTTTAACTAGGAAATCTTTCAGAGTTGTTTTGAAAGATGGGGGTGAGGGTATAGACCTGATGGATACAGGCAAGGAGTTCCAGTCTTTAGAAGCCTTGTACGAGGACAGACAATGCCCAGCAGATTTGTTAGGTTTGTAGACAGACAGGATTTTTCTTGTCACTAGATCACAATGACCAACTGGGGCATAGTTGTGTAGAATGTTTTTTTTAGTGCTGGATAGGCAGATAGATGCTGGATAATTGTATAGGTGGTAAGAAGTTGTATATATGTTAGTTGATGTGGCAGTTCTAACAAATTAAGGCTTTTCAGTGCTCTACAGCGGTGAGCTCTGAAAGGAGTATGTGCTGCAAATTTAGCAACTTTGTTATAGCATTGTTCAAATTTTAATTTTTGTGATAACAGTTTCAGCCCAAAGTACGGCAAAACAATAACCATACTCTCACCTGTAAATGTGTTTATAGAAATATATACAAATATGCAAAAAGGCAACTTAACTGCTGCTGTCTACATACAATTTCATTGAACATTTGAATGTGTTAACCGCAGCATTCTTATCAAAAGCAAGAAGTTGCAAATTATCTAATTAGGTGGCCCAGTTGTGCATGCTTCTAAAACATCAAACTCAGGCCTGACCACAACTGGTGAAAAGAACCAACTATCAAGAATAATTCACCCCTTTTACCAAAAAAACAGAAGCCCCAGGACAGAAAGAGGGTCAGAGTGAAATCCGAGTCCATCAGCAGCACCCCAAAAGTCAGAGACAGCTGAGAGGGGGGGGTCTGTATTATAAAGATGAACATTCAAGTTGTCAAACACCTAAACGTCGACACCTATACAGCGAAAGCTGAAGACTGTGAATGGCCACTTCCGCAAATTTTTTCACAGGGAAAAAATTTGCTAGGCCAACAGAGCAAAACAAACTTTCAATCCTAAGCAAGTTCTTCTAAACAAGAATTGCACAAGAAAAGGTACATAGACAGTGACAAAAGTTATTCATCTCCCCCACCTTTTGTTTTTATTTTTTTTTTCATTCATCAGCACCAATCTCCCACTCTCCCCTTAATGATTAAAATGTCACCAGGCATGAGAAATGCAACAGCCCCAGGAGCACGTCTGCAAGCCAGCACCACAGAAATAACCCTACAAATCACTCCCGCACCACTAAACAGACCGCATGTCTAGCTGCCAGTAGTCAGTAGTGCTGCCCTGACAACTTCTCCCATGTGTCACTCTGCTCTGCAAATGGTTCACAAAAGACAAGAACCATACCTTGTGCCCAAGTACCCTTAAAAATGAGACAAAGGACCAAGTAAGGACCACCCTTAAACATTGCTCTTACAAACCAAAAAGGGTGATAAACAGGTTTTATATTACCATGAACCCCCAGAATGGTATGAAAACTAAAACGTCATTGTTTTCCAACTTTAAACTTTATTAATGATTTATCACCAGTATGCCATAAAATTAGAAGTTATGTACCTACCATAACGTTCCATGTTAGTTGTCTTCTCTCGCCTTCTTTCTTGCTGGATGGGTTCGGAGCCGATCCTCGGCTCCGACTCGGCACTTGCTAAGCTCAAGAGTCACTTCCACAAGGTTGAGGCAGCCCCATATCCCATGATGCAAGGCGGAGATTACCCAGATCTCGTTTGGTAGCTAGAGGAAAAAATACCTACTATCTTCCCCCAAGGGAAGAAGAACAACTAACCTGAGAAAAAACTGTAAGGGGAACCCAGGTAACTAAGTGCAGAGCTAACTGGTGTCCAAGGAGAAATCTCCCAGAGAAGAATAGTTCAAGGTCTGTCCAGGCTAGGGGACAGGAGGGAGGGGCAAGAAAGAAGGCGAGAAGACAACTAACATGGAGCGTTATGGTAGGTACATAACTTCTAAATGTTAAGTTGTCAATCTCGCCTTCATTCTGCTGGATGGGACTGCGTCCCTAGCACCTCTATCCTGGGTGGCTCAATGGAACAGACTCTTGAGAACTGTGGAACCAAAACTCGCCCTGTCCCTGGAGGCCAAATCCAATTTGTAATGTGAGACGAAGGTATGAGGAGTGGCCCAAATGGCTGCTGCACAAATAGTGTCTAAAGGTAGTCTAGCCTGAAAGGCTGTAGATGTGGCTAGGCCTCTGGTAGAATGTGCTTTTGGTATTGAGATCAGCTGTTTGCCCCTAAGCTGATAAATATAAGAAATAGTCGAAGACAGCCATCTGGATAAGGTCACCTTAGAAACAGGGAGACCTTTCTTATTTTCAGCATAAGAAAGAAAAAGCTGATCAGACTTTCTAGATTGCTTTGTTCTGTCCAAGTAATATCTGAGTTGGCGATGAACATCTAGGTAATGCAATTTTTGTTCCGCCCTGTCAGAATAATTGGGAAAAAATACTGGAAGATCAATAGATTGGTTTAAATTTGTCTTAGAAGCAACCTTGGGCAAAAAGGACGGATTAGTTCTCAAAGATACTCTATCCTTCTGGAAGACCAAGTAAGGGGGACGAACACAGAGAGCATGAAGTTCAGACACCCTTCTAGCCGAAGTAATAGCGACTAGAAAGAGTATCTTCCAAGAGAGAAATTTTAACGAGCATGCAGCAGCTGGTTCAAAAGGGGGAAGTATTAAGGATGCCAGCACTAAATTTAGATCCCACTGCGGTGGAGGATCCCTAACAGGGGGTTTAAGTAGGAAGATCCCTCTGAGAAAGGCTTTGCAAAGTTTATGAGACATAATGTTCTGGTCTGCAAATCCGACATGAAAATTTGAGATTGCTGCCAGCTGGACTTTAACTGTGGAAGAAGAAGAACCAGAGTGAAAAATTTCAGCTAGGAAGTCCAAAACTGACTGAATAGGGGCAGTAAAGGGATCTATGTTCTTAGACCTTGCCCAAAAGGAAAAACGTTGCCATTTGCTAGAGTAAATCCTTCTGGTAGAGGACTTTAGAGAAGCTACTATGATATCCCTAATGGGATTAGAGATCATAGGAAGCCTGGCTAAGGAAGGAAGTGGAGCAACCAAGCAGTGAGGTTGAGGGCGAATGGACGGTGCAGTTGACCCGGCTGGTGGGTCAGAAGATCTGGAACTGGGTCCAGATGCCAAGGCTGCACTAAGAGATGTCGATGAAGGAACGGGAACCAAATTTGTCGAGGCCAGTAAGGAGCAATGAGAATCAGCTTGGCTCTCAAGTCGGTAGCTTTCTGAAGCACTTGAGGAATCAACGGAAAAGGGGAAAAGCATATAGAAGTCCCGGGGCCAATCCTGGGTTAGAGCGTCTCTGGGGGGATGGCCTGGAAGTGGAAAGAGAGAGAAGAAGTCTGGGCATTTGCTGTTTTGGGGTGTAGCAAAAAGGTCACAGCAAGGAGGGCCCCACTTCTGAAAAATCTCTTCCGCTATAGATTGTTTGAGAGACCACTCGTGAGGCATGAGTATAGCTCTGCTCAACCTGTCCGCTATGATGTTGGTTTTCCCGGGGATATGCGTTGCTATCAGAAACCGCTGAGAGGAGATCGCCCATTGCCAAAGTCTGAGAGCTTCTCGACACAGAGGATAGGACTTGGTCCTGCCCTGTTTGTTGATATACCATACTACGGACATATTGTCCGTGTGAACTGCGATAGTTCCTAAAGGAAGAAAGTCGTTGAGGGCTTGCAACATTAAAAGCACTGCTCTCATCTCTAGGACATTTATATGCAGGTGGTATTCGAACGGTTGCCACGTGCCATGGACCATCCTGCCCTGATAATGCCCCCCCCCACCCGATCAGGGAGGCATCCGAAGTGACCGTGGCTACCGGGGCCAGGGAGATAAATGGTCTGCCCTGATAGACTAGGGGGGAAGAAATCCACCAGGATAGGTGGCTCTTGCAGATCTGTGAGACAAGGATCTTGTGATGCATGGGCAACTGCTGGAAGGACCATTGGGTAAACAACATTCACTGTAGGAGATGCATGTAAAAGCAGGCCAGAGGAAGAAGTGTGATGGCAGCTGCCATTAGGCCTAACACTTTCAGGACCAACCTGGCTTGTACCTTTTTGCTGAATAGGATGATATCCAGGATTCTTTGATTTGTTAGATTTGCTGACATCCGAGTAGTGTCTAGATCTGTGCCTATAAAGGTAATAGATTGGCAAGGTGATAAGGAAGACTTTTCAAAGTTGACAGAAATCCCTAACTGGCTGCAGAGACGGAGAGTGTAATCCCTGGCCTGGAGAAGTTGATGCCTGGTGGTGGCTGTGAGGAGCCAGTCGTCTAGGTACGGAAACACCTGGAATCCCTGACATCTCAGGTGAGCCGTGACCACTGCCATGCATTTGGTGAACACTCTGGGGGCTGTGGTGAGACCAAAGGGCAGGACTCTGAATTGAAAATGACTGGTCCCCAGCCGAAAGCGGAGAAACCTTCTGGAGCGTCTGTGGATTTTTATGTGATAGTACGCATCCTGAAGGTCTATAGAGCACATCCAGTTGTCTTTGTCCAGAAAGGGCAAAATCGATTGAAGTGTGACCATCCGAAAACTCGTCTTTTTGACAGACTTGTTTAGTCTGCTGAGGTCTAATATTGGTCTCCAGTCTCCCGTCTTTTTGGGGACCAAAAAGAACCTTGAGTAGATTCCGGATTCTAAATGGCCTGCTGGAACTGGCTGGATGGCCCTTTTCTCTAGAAGTTTTGAAACCTCTAGCTTTGCAATTTCCCTTAGACCGGGTGGAACGTCTGGAAGGGATCCTTTTTGAGGGAAGGGGCTTTTCCTTGAAAGGTATTTTGCAACCCTCGGATATGATCGACTGTACCCATTTTTCTTGAGAAAGGAAAAGCCAGGCTTCTGGGTACAGTGACAATCTCCCCCCGACTGCCTCCAAGGGTGGGCAGTTGGGCAACACCTCAGGGATGCTGGAAGGGCTTGTCAGAGAGAGGCTCTCTGCTGCCCTAGTTCTGCGGACCCCCTCTGCCCCTAGGGCGGCGTCTGTTGTTATTACCCCCTCTGCCTCTGGGGGTAAACTGACCATGTGCATCAGGCGTGACTCCTTGAGATTTTCGGAACCACATTTTCCCTCCCTTCTGACCTTTGGGGTATGGCCTTGAAGGGGTGGAGAAACGGACTCCTACGGCAGAAAGAGTCTTGCCGTCTTGCTCGCACCTGGTCAAAGTGTCCTTCACCTGAGGTCCAAACAAAGTTGTCCCATCGAAGGGAGAGTTTGTGAAGGACGCCTTAAAGGGGTCTGCAAAATTGCAAAGTCGTATCCAGGACTGACGTCTGAGAGCCACTCCTGTGCCTGCAGCTCTACTCGCTCCATCGGCTGCATAAGAAATGAGCCACATGGAGGAGTTAGTTATGGAATTTAGGATTCCCAGCTGAGAGGCAATCTTCTCTTGAGCCCCAGCAGCTGACGGATCCTGTACCACCTCACCCAATTCCTTGAGGATATCTCTTTGAAGTCGGGTGAAATGACATAGATAATTCAGCGAACACATAGCAAAGGTCGCTGAGGAAAACATCCGCTTACCATACCTGTCCATGGTCCTAGACTCCTTGTTAGGAGGATGGACCGCACGAAGGATCTGCAAGTTCCTTTTGGTGGCGGCCGCACCACCATGGCATCAACGGGACACCTTTGGTGAGAAACTGTTTTCAGTGGGGGCCGTGATAAATTTAGAAGGCCTCCTGGGGACTGGTTCCACAGAATCAGGAGATGCCCACGCCTTTCGAGCTATCACATCCATGAGGGGTCGAAGGCAGAGAAACAGGAGGTGGAGGTCGAGATCCAAAAGCCTCCAGGTATACCGACTCATCCTCGGAGGGGTTAATGGAGGCCAGTTCCCCTCTGTTTCAGGAGTTCAAGAATGTCTGAAAAGGAGACATCCTCAGAGGGGATCTTGGGGACCCCTCCGACTCATCTAAGTCGGTATCTGATGTCGTAGACTCAGGGGAGTCTAAATGCTTCCTCTTGCAAGTCCTCTTATGCGGGGGTTCCCCTGAAGGATCAGGAGAAATCTCAGAAGAGGAAGGTATTCCCAATGGGGAAACCTGGGGCGATGGATCTCTGGGTCCGGGAGCAAGAGAGTGGGAAGAGATATCTACAGGCACTGAAGAGGGAGGAGCTAAAGGGACCAACTGTTGACTCAGCTCAGGGGCTAGTACTCTCCTCATCACCTCGAAGGCTCCCCTCCCGGGGAGGACCGAGAGCTCCCGCTCCGAGGAAACAGGAATCCCCGGCCTCACCAAAAGGGAAGGCTCCGAAGCAGATGTCGGTGCCGAACTTACCAAAGCCGAAGCTCCGAGGGGGAGAATGGGGTCAGACAAGGGTCCGATGCCACTCGCCTCCTTGGAACCGACAAGGGAAGCCCAATGACCGGATCCCTCCAAGGACGGTCTCAAGGAGGAGATAGGAGTCGAAGACGATGGAGCCGAAAGGAGTGGTATTGGCTCCAAAGCACCAACAGTCACAGTTCCAATAAGCTCCGGCTCTGAGCTCTGAAGGAGAGTCGAAGGAGGAATTTCTGGAGGGTGTGGAATAGCGGTCGTCTGCTGAGATGGGCTATGAGGTATCTGGGCCAGTGCCTGTGATTTCAGCAGTCTAATCACCACTCTCTCCAAGTCATGGTCTGAGAGTCTGGAAGACCTTGAGGATCGGCTCCGATGGCTCCGCTCCGAAAGTAAGGGAGAGGCCTGAGCCGAATGAATAGACTCCAGCGACGGAGATCTGGATCTCTTTCTCGACAGAGCCATCGGAGCTGAAGAACCTTTGGTTCCAGTTGGAGCTGACAACTTGTCGGCTCCGAGCTGGGTCAGAGATGTGTCGGCTCCAGCCGGAGCCGACACAGGCATGGAAGCAAGAGTATCGGTGCCGATCGGCGCCGATACCGAACCTTCAGAGAAGGAAGGATCGGCTCCAGCCGGAGCCGATCTCGACTCCGAGGGAGTCAGAGCCAAGGCTGAAGGCTTGGACACTGAAGCCTGGGCCTTGGGAGGCTTTGAGGGCTTCCCCAAGCCGGACTTAGCCGGGGAGCTCTCAGGCTTTAATAAGCCCCTGAGAATAAGTTTATTTCTACGTTCCTGCAGGACTCACTGGCTGAAGGAGTGGCAAATAGCACAGGAGTCCTGCAGGTGTAGAGGTCCCAGGCAATAAATACAAGAAGTGTGACCATCTGTCAGAGACATCTTCTGACAGCACGAGTCACACTTCTTGAAGCCTGAGACTCTAGCCTCTTTAGACATGACTGAGTACCTAATCACACACACACTACACAGTCAGTCCAAAAATTAAACTAGATTAACAAAACCAAGTACAGGGAAAAAACACACAGACACACCCAAACAAACCCTGACAGGAAAAATATAGGAGGCGTAAAGACCTAAGGCCCGACTAGCAAAAATATGAATAAAGGGAACGGGACACTAACAGGAATAGGGCTAAGTGAATCGGGAAGTTAACAAAGTAATATATATATAAATATAAAGTACTGGGGTGGACCAAAGTCTCACAAAAAAAGGTAGAAAAATTCACTTACCAGGAGCTGGTAAAAAGTTACCTCATGCGAGATCTGGGTAATCTCCGCCTTGCATCATGGGATATGGGGCTGCCTTGAGCTGGTGGAAGTGACTCTTGAGCTTAGCAAGTGCCGAGTCGGAGCCGAGGATCGGCTCCGAACCCATCCAGCAAGAATGAAGGCGAGATTGACAACTTAACATCCGCAATTTCATGCAAAACAGGCCAAAATATGAGACAAAATCTGAGCATTCTGAGAAAATCTGTACAGTTGAGAGGCATGCGTAGACCAACACATCATTCAGAAATCACAACTCCTGCCACTTGCAATCCATACAGTTACAGCAGCAGCATCAGAAATGCACTAACCCTCACCTCCCTCCATGACTGCTAGTGCTTCCAGCGCCTGCACAGAAAAAGCCGCCATTCATGGGCAGCCTTCTGAGCAGCAAACCAGTCATTCTATCTTTACCCCAAGACCACCATTACAAGAAGCAGAGCAAAACTGGTGAAAAAACCAAGGTGAGACCCAATACATTTTACAACCAGCAGCTGAGGCATAAGACAATGAGCTAGCCTACAGTGTCATGCCTCCCATACCAAAATGGCCACCAGCATAGCTCCCAACTGCCCAGTCCAAGAAACATGAACAAAGCCCAACATAATGGGGGAAAAAAGGCTCAAAATAGGGACATCCCAAACATTGCTCGTATCACTTGCAAGAGCACTAGGATAACAGGGTTTGTGTCAGTTTGCATCCTCCTGAAGACAGGAAGTCTGAAACTCATGAATGCCACCCAGCAGTCTCACTCCCACAATCACAGCATAACTTTGTCCCTTCTTTTTTCTCTTATTTCTGAGGAACCGACCAACATTTGAGGCAAAGCTCTAGACATTCCACAAACCTTCCATAGCTGAAATGCAAGGCCAGGAGCCAATGCCACAGAGAGCTAACCAACACAACCAAAGCCAGTATGAGAGCTGCAGAAATGTCCAGACCAAGCCCTGATCCACAAACAAAGAAAGACACAAGAACCCTAATGATGACGCTGTCAATAGATAAGCAGGATGGCCAAGCATAAGATACCAGATAGGTAATGGCCAAGGTATACAACTACAGAGGATTTGAAGTATGATGACAAATATGAATAGTTTTCCATTACAAATGACTGTGCAATTACAGATTACATTCACCACATGCCTCCAGTTACAAGCCCCACCAACTACTGACAATGACCATAAGGCTGCACTCCAAACCCTACCTCTGAGCACAGATTTAAAATATTGCTTGTATAAACTTAGCAAGAATTGTACATATATATATATATATATATATATATATATATATATGGAAATAGCCATTAATTTCATCAACCAGCATATGGAAATAACTATTCATTCATTTCATCAACTTGCATACCGCTGTGACTCAGATGAATTTTTTTTATATAACAAAGACAAGGTATTCCTTAGCCACTGCTGGCCTCTCACCATGATGTTGCAACACACTGGCAGGCTTCTTACCTATGATCTAATATCTTGGTAAGGACCCATCAGTTTCACAGCACATTTTGTACCAAGTGTGTGGGTGAAACAGTCCACTAACTAAATTATACTGGTGGTGCTGTCCATAAACTTGTAGTCATAAATAACCTTCAGTATACCAATTGAATGAAAGCTGCAAGAGCAGAACATGTTAAATATGAAGCTCTGTACCGAACTTACCGAGCTGACCCCACACCTTAATCCTTCAATGCAAATTAAGTTTCAAAATGCAAGGCAAAGCAATAAGGAACACTAAAACCAAAGAGAACTATACCATACTATGCCAAAATCCATAACAAACATGCCACCTCTGGCCAAAGAAGCAATAAAATCACTCAGCTATGAAAAACCCTACCATAATGAAACTTGAAATTCTAGGCTCAGTCCATACCCTGGCCTCCACTGTAGTCCCAAATCTACTACTAAATCCCAAGTCTCAAACCTATTCCCTTACCAAAACCTACCTGTACAGCTGCACGCACTACCAGTCATCTTGAACGCAACCTGTTGACAAGCTCGTGCCTAAATCTGATATTTCCCAAAGTCCAATGTATATATATATATATATATATATATATATATATATATATATATATATATATATATATATATATATATATATATATATATATATATATATATATATATATGTGTGTGTATATATATGTTTATATATATATATATATATGTATATATATATATATATATATATGTTTTTTTATAATAATATTACCAGCCAAGTGATATATCCTATGCAATCACAGTGCACAGAACTCACCGTGCATGCACAGCATGCAATTGTTATTCACGGGCACCTCGAAAGCATCTATCATGTACTTGTGAATCCTCCCAGCAATAGAATAACCACTTCTTAACCATTTTATCAATGATAGCAGATGTCCTTCAACAAAACTGCAGACACTGAAAACCATACCACTACCCCTTAAACAAAGCACAACAAGCATGGATGTTGAGGAAGAAAGGGGCTGGATACCCAAGTAAACAAGAGGCTTAAGAACCAAAACAGAGCTCTTTACTCACAAAGAGGGGAACATTAACCGTGAAACAAGGAAAACCACAGAACGGCCAACAAAGAAAACTGCACTAGAGACATTCAGCAAGCCCGCAAAACAATACTAACAACTCATGTATGAACCCATGTCCATATATGGGTCCACTTTTCAATTTTGAAATTACAAAATCCCGAAGTTCTATATATTGAACCGAGAACCTCGAGATCTTGCAATCTCAAAATTAATAAAATAACAATAAAAGGATGTACAATTATGTTTTTGCAGGCTTGCAAGCTCCCCTGCACCTCCCACACCCCCTGCACCATAAATATACTAACTCCAAGATTGCTCTACAGCAAAGAGAATGGTAATGGGGATTTTTAGACAATGCAGAATGGGAACATTACTTTTCTCTTCACTGTAGCCTGATCTCGGAGTTAGTATATTTAAGCTGCAGGGGCTGTGGGGGGGGTCCAGCCATCCACGTGAGGGGTGTAGGGGGCCTGCCCCTATGCAAGCACCTTCTTTAACATTTTTTTTTTCTATTCACTTTTTCATTTCGAAATTTCATAATGTTGAGATTCTGGGTTCGATTTTATGACTCTCAACATTATGGCATTTTGAAATTAAAAAGTGGACCCCCACAAATACAAACTGCAAACTGTGTGCATCCATTGATACTTGGATGTGGATGAACACAAGGGCATAATCCTGTTTAACTAAGCTGTAGCTATATTTGTCACTAACATACATCAAAACACCCCCCCTTTAGCACCTGTCTGTGTTGCTGCTGTCCTTACTGTGTGGAAGGCATTGTAACTTGCACTGCTGGAGTACTTTCTGAGGTTTTAAGCCAAGTCTTGGTAACAGCACAGATATCCACATTCTCCGAAGTGAAGAAACCTTGTAGGGTGTGATATTTCTTGTTTAAGCTCCTCGCATTGAACAGTAACACGTTAAGGTTGCTTTGAAGTTTTTTGCAACATTGGAAGTTTTGTTATCTTGACATTGCCTAAAAAAAGTATCTAAGGGGGGTGGATACAGTTTTAGCCAATATCTTAAAGCCCAGGGGGACAGGTGCAGACACCTATAAAAAAGCAACATGGTCTATAAACATCTCATCCTCTTAGTGCAAGAAATCTGGACAAACCTTGAAATAATGGTGATAAAATGGCCAAAAATAGGGATAGATTTTAAATATTGCTCTTTTTACCTTAGTTGCTATAAAAACAGGATTTGTTTTAGTATGCATTTTCTGAAAAATATGACGTCAAGCTCGTATACATGTCATTATTTAATGACTTCAATCCACTGTGAATTTCCAGAAAACCAAAATTTTTATGAGAACCGGACCAAAACTGTGAGGCTAAATCTGGACATTTGAGAGGTACTTTAAACACACACACACACACACACACACACACACACACACACACACACACACACACACACACACACACACACACACACACATACACACACTTGCCTTTCCTCTTACCAGAGCAGCTATATTTAAATTCCGCCTGCAAGTGTGGAATGACTTTGCATCCGTAGTGGCATGCGTGCGTATGACACACGCATGGTCCTCCTGTAAGGAAAGACACCGCCACCGTGGTAAGAATTTTTTTAATTAATATTTAAGTCTCCTGGCCACAGTGGGCCCCCCCACAAACCACGGGGCCCTAGGTGACTGCTTATGTCACCTAGTACTGGATCTGTGTGTGTGTGTGTGTGTGTGTGTGTGTGTGTTCTCTTTACACAAAATACACTGATAATATCTTGAGTAATTATTGTTTTTCAAATGCAAACAATAGTCAAAAATAGTTGGTGGGATAAATGAGTATTCGGAATGATTCAGTGACCAAAAAACTAACTATTTAAACTCAGTTTTATCTTTAATACCAAAAATATCACTCTTTGTTTTAGTTTAATAACTTGCTAAAGCAAAAATAAAAAATTATGTTCTATATTGTCATGTATATGCTTTGACAATGCATTAACGCGTTCCTCCTTCATATGTCACACAGATGTTCACTAATCTTTTCTTTAAAAAGTTTGGTTTGATTTGACTATATAAAACATTGACATATTTGACACCTAAATATATCACTAAAAAAGTTTAATTTTAATTTTTAATTGTAATTTTTTATTCTGATTGTGTAAGACCTAATGGGATGCGATATTTATCTCCTCTGGGACAACCTGATGGTGCATATCAAGAATAAATGAGTAGATGTGCCCTCATATTGGACATAGTCTCATGCCTAATGGAACTTCTACTCACACATAAGTTAAACCTACAGGAGAAGGAATAAATATGTGATTGAAAGAAATTAGCTCATACTATTAAACAGTTCTGCTAATAGATATTTTATAAATTATCTTCTTCCACAAACTGCAAAATGACTTCTCTTCCTCTGGATAAGTTTCTGCATCCAAGAAAGGTCTTCTGAGAATGATGTTCTTTACCAAGTTAAATTAGGTGAAAATCTCAAAATAAGCATCAAATATTGTTATTTGATGAAAGCAAATTATTCTAAATGGCATTTGGCAAACTGAATTCATGTTCAACTCACACACACACACACACACACACACACACACACACACACACACACACACACACATATCTATCTATATATATATATATATATATATATATATATATATATATATATATATATATATATATATATATATATATATATGCCACATTTTTCCTATGACACCTTGACTCTGAAAGTTATTTTAAACATAAACATAGTAGAGGGCTTCCTCAGCATACTAATGGTGGAGACTTTTGGCAAATACATAAAATAATTTATTTTAGCATTCAGTATTTGTTGAAAGTCATTTCAATCAACATCTTTGGTCAAATGGTCTACAGTGAATCCTGCTACAAGATTTTAGTCCATAATCAATGGATTTTTGGTGTAGAGAGATGGCGCCTTCACTAGTCAGTTAAACTAGGTATTATTATCAGCCTGGATTGTGTGGATGAATGATGGAATGTTGCCAGCTCACCTTTCTCAGGGGGTGACTGTATGGCATGCTGGGGCCTGCCATATATCAAGACACCAGGAGGGCTGATGGCTGAATTTTATTTATTTATTTATTTATTTAATTTACTTTTGTTGACCGGGAAAGTCCGACTGGATGTATGTTCATTTTCAGCAGAGGCCCGGGGAGAAAAGCTCCACATTAAGACAATTTACAAGACAGAAATCTTGACCATATGCAATACAGATAATGTCAGACAGGTAAACCATTTCAAATACAGGAACATTTATATAGTACTGTTACAGTAACATACCCGACTAAATAAGTTAAACGTTTTGAGTAAAAGGATTAATAAAACATTTTTTTTAGGGTAACATTGTTTATAAAGTTTACCAAACCTTAGGAGGTGAGCTACTACAGTAGGAATTAATAGAGAATATCAGAGCACCTGAAATAGCATGTTAAAGATAGATAGTAAATAATGGTCCTGGTAGGGGAGAAAGTGTCAGTCAGTATTTTTGCATGGGCAAAGCAAGTGGGCTTTAAAGAAGATTCTTAATTGCTTCTTGAAAAGTGGGGTAGAAGAAAGGGCTGTTAGTTCAGTTGGAAGAGTGTTCCAAGAGTTACCAATAGAGTTTGAGAACAAGCTATCTCCAGATTTGTTGTTGTACTTTAGGGTAGCTACTAGTACCTTATTAGCTGATCGAAGGTTTGTTAAATTTTTATATGGGCAGATAAGGGTAGAGAGTATGGGTGCATCTGTGGGATGGTGTAAGATCTTGTGTATAGTAATAAGTTGCTGAACTTGCTGGAAAAGAATCTGGCTTTGCAATTCCAGCCATCCTATCAATTTAAGATTTTGGCAGGGGTTGGTTCGAAAAGGGGCACCAGTGGCAAGTCTAGCTATGTTATTATAGGATGTTTCCAACTTATGAAGATTATTTTTGGATAATTTGGTATAGATTGGGGATGCATAGAGAAGGATAGAGATTAAGTGAAGTTTGGGCAATAGCAGTCCTAGCTAGAGGTGTGAGATAGGGTTTAAGTCTGTAGAGGAAACCAAGTTTTTTATTAACTGATTTAATGGCTAGGTTGATATGTGTGTCGAAGTTCAGATTATGATCAATTGTTACACCTAAAAGTTTGGTGGTTGTGTCCAGAGTTATTACAGTACTATTATTAGATGTAATTGTGAAATTGATAGCAGAAGACTTCTGAATGGGAGAGAATAATACCAATTTAGTTTTTTTGGGGTTAAGGAGGAGACAGCGTTGATGGAACCAGTTTTCAAGTAAGGTAAATACTGCTTGGGTACCCGAATAAAGTCTAGCAGGCAAGGAAGCTGTACATATTAATGTCGAGTCGTCAGCATATTGTATGCAGGTGGCTTGTGGAAGGGAGATTTTCAGATCATTTATGAAAATATAGGAGTGGGTCCCAGAATAGAGCCTTGTGGGACTCCAAGAGTTATAGGGAGAAGAGTAGATAGTTTATTTTCCCAGAGGACTGCTTGTTGTCTATTTTCTAGATAGGACTTGAACCAATTAACTGTCTGGGTATCTAGTGAAAGTGATTTGAGTGAGTTTAACAGTAATTGATGATTAACCATATCGAATGCTTTTGAGAGGTCAATAAAGAGGGCTGAGGACAGTAAGCTGTTGTTGCGATTTTTATTAATGCAGTCAGAAAAGGCAGTAGAGCAGTTGAAGTACTATGGAAAGGCCTAAAACCATTCTGGCAGTCAACTAGCAGGTGGTTTTGGAGGAGATGATCAAGTAGCTGACAGTGAATACATCTCTCCATAACTTTTGCTAAGGGGGAAAGTAGGGCTATGGGGTGGAAGTTTGAGAGTTCATTTGAGTTCCCACCCTTATGCAGTGGGATAATATATGAGACTTTTCAGAGGGATGGGATGGAACTTTCTGTAATGGTTCTGTTAATTAAGATGGAAACAGGGTAGGCAAGCACTCCAGCTGCCATTTGAAGGTATTCAGCTGGCAGGAGGTCAGCTGATGGAGTGCATGGTTTAAGCTTAAGAAGTAGGGAGTGTATGAGAGATGTTGGGACAGGCTGCAGTTGTAATACTTGGGGTAGGGTGGTTGGCAAGGATGAGTCAGTGGTTGGCATGGATGACTCAGTGGTGATAACATGTGGTAAGGTATTTGCTAAAGACTGAACAGTTTCTGAAAAAAATTTTGTTAAAAATATCAGCAATTTGGTTGGGAGAATTATGAGTCAAGTTAGAGGGGGTAGGTATTTTGGCGGGTCTATATTAGAACACCGAACTTTCAAAATGTCGAGTGTTCTAATATCGACCCATTTTCAGCGAACGCTGAAAATATCGAAGAAACAGAAAACCAAATGTTTTTCCTAGGGAAAGAATTTGGTTGTCCATTTCTGTTGCTTCGGTATTTTCAGCGGTGTGGTGGAAAGTTAAGGGTCAGGTTCAGGTAATTGTGCGATTGTGTGGACGTGAGGGTTAGGGCAGGTTATGTGAGTTAGGGTTAGGGCGCGGGTCAGGTAAGTGTGCGACTGTGTTGACGTGAGGGTTAGGGTGGGGTAGGTGAGTTAGGGTGAGGTGACTGTGAGTTACTGACGGACCTTAGAGTTAGGGTTTGGGTTAAGGTAAGTGGATAGTTAGTGGTGTATGTATAGTTTAATGTAGGGTTAGGTGTAAGAGTTTAGGTGTATGTGTGTGGATTGCTGTTTGTTTGGTGTGCTTGTGTTGTGTGTATGTGTTTTGGAACAGCAAATTTTTTCCCTAGGAAAAAATTTGCTGTTCTGTATGTTCGATGTTTTAAATTTTTGATTAATATGGTTCGATATTAGAACACTTGAAATTTTGAAAGTTTGGTGTTCTAATATAGACCCTGTTTTGGCTTGTCTAGGATGGAGTAATTTATTTAATAATGACCAGAATTTTTGTGGGTTTAGATATTGAGTTTGTTGGAATTTAAGGTAATAGTTTTTTTTTTATCGAGGAATATTAATTTTTTAATGGCATTCCTGAGCTGTCTAAAGTTTAAATGATCAATAGGGTCTTTGGTATTTCTCCATATATTCCAGATTTTATTTCTCAGTCTCATTTTTTGCCTTGTCTCATTTGAGAGCCAGGGAGCAGGTTTGTTCCTAATTTTAATAGTACGAGAGGGGGCATGGTGCTCAAGGATTTTTAGGAATGTATTGCTGCTACACTGGAACTATCAAAAATCAGAAATATCAAAAGTTGCCCTGGCTATGTGGCATAGATGGATGGAATCCTCAGCATGATCTAGTTGAACTGAGTTCAACTACAGGCATTGTTGCTGGAAGAGCCAGAAAGTATGAAGTGGGAAGAAGTGAATTTTTGTTGACTTGCCCATTCTGGAATGAATGGGTTTCTGCTCATGAACGGACATTTCCCCATTAATGAAAGCACATTGAATTTGTGAAGAGGATTGTCATTACCGTTTTGCTGTGAAGTGGTGGGGGATGGAGCTTACTGATATTATATGCTGTGATGCATGGCACATCAGCAGCTCAGAACAGTTAAATATCTGTTGGTCTATTAACAGTGTAAATTAATTAGATAAATACATCAAACTGCTGGCATATTAACAGTCTAAATGAATTAATACATCAAACTGCTGGCATATTTGTCGAAGAATGTGACTATTTGCTGATGTTTGCTCATCATTCTGTCTTTGCAGGATTAATGTGATTTGTGTGAAACAACTGGGTATACTTCAATGAGAATGTATTGTTTGAGGGAGCAAAGCTGAAATACAATACGTGTCCATAATTTGCATCACAATCAGATGTATGACATGCACACACAAATAGCTATGACTGCTGAGTGGTGGATGGGAGTTGCGTATTGAAATTAACTGACTATCTTGTCATTTCTTCAGACTGAATAGTCACTTTGACTTTGGAAGACTAGTATGCATTTTTGTGAAGTAAGATGGAATACGTATTATTGCAACCATCATCACATCATCATCATTATTATTTCTTTTTTAACCATAATTGGACATCAGTGTTTTACACAGTCAAAAAAGTGGGTTCAAATGCCGTCTGTGAATAGAAGTGATTCACTACAGCTATTGTTCGATCACAGCTAAACAGTCACTGACCTGTCTTGGCAGGACAAGTATCAAAGCATGTACTGCATTTGCTGAAACCAATGTAAAGCTACTATTGATATGGCTTATGCCTGTGTGTATGCTGAGATGTAAGGAATGCAGTGTATTTAAGAGTAACAATTTGTCCATAATTTGTTTCACTTTCTGTCAATTATGGAAAACAATGGACTATGTGTAACTTATGGTCCAAAATACCGATATTGTTTTTCACCATTATAGCTATGTGCTAATGGAGAAAATTTGCAGATGAAAGCTGATTTCCAGCTAACTACTTCATAAAGTAGGGTATGCATGTATTTTTTTTATTTTATGATAGACCTGACTTATCTGTTGTGGGGTCAGCATATGTGTGTCCATGTATAAAAATATTTTTCCTACATCGTTGGAACACACACAATATTTGTGAGCACATGTAAAAATCTTTTCAGTATCAGTAAAAAAAATAAAATAAAATAGAGGCCTGCTGGCTGGCACACCTCATGCTCTCTAAATTAATTTTTAGTATTGGCCACTGTCCTGAATCCTACCTTGTCCAAAACCATCCATGCTCAATACTGTACACAGAGGGTTGATGTAGCTTCTGTGAGGACTGGGGATGGTGTGCTCATTATTTCCTTAACCTTCCTCACAGACATTCAAGATATTCAAAGAGGGTCACTATAACTTGCCTAGGAGCAATGTGCTATTTAATAGCACCAAGTTGGAATACATTACTGAGATCATTAAAATTTCTCTTTCCTTGAAATCAAGCATCAGCTGGTAATACAAGTGGCTATATATTATGAACAAGGGATAAGGAGGCATGCTGGCCAGAGAGGAGACTTAGGTATTCCAGTGTAGCAGCATTCTGCTTCCATGGGGATTATTTTTAATGACCTACCCATAATCCCCGCTGATGCACATGACCCAAAATTACATCAGCTGTGGAATCCTGCATACTTCCACCCGAGTGTTCTCAAACTTTTGATGGATGCTGTGCCTCTTAGATTAGAGAATCTGAGATTTTCGTCATCAACAAGAACATCCTCTCCTCTACTGGTATAGTCAAAACAACAAAATGTTGCTTTTTTCCTACTATCCCCCAAAAGCTAACTCCTTACAACATGGGACCCCAGTCTAACCCTATTATCCTAGACTTCTGACAATTTCCCATCAGATCAGTTATTTTCTTGAATCATTAGTCAGGTATACATGTATAATATATCCAGCTGATTTTCCCTCTTTATCTTCTTTATCAGAAAAGATATATAATCATCAGATTTCACCTCTGACCAAGATAAAATCCAAAATGTTATAAAATTTCAAGCTACAAATCCTGCATGGCAATGATCTAACCTGTGCTGGAAGTTTTATCCTTAACATATCTTCTGGAAAACATAATGCATTTTGATTTTGCAGCATTTACCTCTGACCAATATTTAGCAACTCATAATTCCAAATGGGAGAAACTGTCCTATATAAATTTTGCATAATTGCAATAGATATAGCCAAAATAATAAAGGGAATTACTAGCGCTGGCTCATATCTTCCTCATGCAATTTACAAAAATATTAAGAAGAAATGAGTGCTAAGTACAAACATCTAGGAAAATTACAGAAGATGTTATAGGTGAGCAAAATAGATTGTTTTGAAGAACTGACCTTTTTTTTTTTTTGCATTAATATTACTGACCACGGCTTTCATACTAGGATTACAATGCCTTAGTCTGCAAATAATGAGTAATAAATATCAACCAACACAACTAAACTGCTAAAAGACCTGCAGCTAAGAAATTGTGACTAGACATGTATCATGCAGCACAGAGTTGAAGCTTGTTTTAGCAACTTACAGACACAGTTTCTACTAAGCTGAGATGTCAAACATCCATTAGCAGTGACATTAGCTGTAACATTTTAGTTGTTCATTTCTGGTAGAGAAATTAATTTCATAAACTAAAAAATGATCAGGCCATTACAGTTAAAGGAATATGAACTGCTTAGGTTGACTACTAAGTTACAACATTAAAGAATGAAAGTGAATAAAAGAAATGTACTTACAGAAATCTATTTTATGTTGGTTCCTGCAATGGAGTTTTTCAATGTGTATTGAAATTATAGTTGGTTATAATAGAATACTATTGGTAGTGTAGTAGGGTCATAGGTACTAATGGGTGGTTGGCATAATGGTTTAGGTGTTTACCTTACAGACATAAGGTGCAAGGTTGGATTCTGGAGAAATTGGCTAGGCTTTAAATGGCCCACAAGAGCAGTTAGCCTAGTACTAACCTAAAAATTATTGTTTACTAATTGATATATTTGACAAGATATTTTTCCCTTCAGTTTGTAAGCAGCTCGTTTTTATATTAGAGGATGTTATATTTCAGTATACTGCTAATCAGTACATTGCTTTTAGTTGTGTAGCCAAATGTGATATATATATATATATATATATATATATATATTTTTTTTTTTTGCATATTTTTTTATTCCCCATTCAGGTATGTGCTCCCAGCGTAATGCTAATGAAGACTGCCATTAGTGACATGCTTAAGCTAAGGCCACATCTGTAGTTATAACTGCTTTTCACTCCCCCTTTCACATAGCAAAACAGACCACACAATACTGCCATTCTCTCCCACCAGGTTAAACGAGCTACCATTTTCTGCTCACTCCAGCCATCTCCAGCTTGGCTTTTAAATAATATCAGCTTCAGCTCTAAAACACGTCATCTAGGGTATAGTCAGGGTTTTCCCAGAATTATACAGAGATGGATCAACAAACAGCAGAATTATGATAAATTTTCCAAAACTAGAATAAGCATATGACCATTCAGCTAGTATCATGATTTTCTTGCAAGACAAAAAGAAAACTGTTTTCCAACTTTCTGTCAATAAAACCTATTTCATTTTCTGTTATGTCCTGCCATACAAGCATCCCTATAGGCTTGCTTATCAGAAATGTCATCATACTCAACCATCTCAGTCAGCTACCCTTCCTCCTACACTCAGCCATCAGTTCGAGCCATATGTTCCTGTTCCTATCCAGACCACCGAGGTAGATTAAACAGTAGCATTCTAAAACAGTGCCATCTTGGCAGTATGGAGTTTTTTTTTGGCACTCTGTAACAACCGACTTCAGAAAGCATGCAAGGACACTAAGGTCATTTGTCTACACATAAGCACAATCCAATGCAGACCACATGCATGTTCCATTATTTTGCATGCCTAGGCTAGGGTCCATGACTTTATCTGGGTTCTGTAAGATAGACAAGAGGAAACATACTCCATAATACTAAGATACGGAATGCTGTCAGCATTCACTAACTCCACCCCACTACTACCATCAGGCATCTGACTTGCTAAGCAAATTTTGTTCGCCAGTCCTACTCCCTTGCCCATTTTAGTAATCAAAATCTTTTATGTAGTTAGTAGTTAGTTAGTTCATTTTTCAGTTAGTTTGTTTCTTGGATAAGTTTTTAGTAGATTTTAGTTAAAAAGATAAAAGAGCAGCACTACAGTCAACAACATAAAAGAGAGGAAAATGACAGAATGAAACATATGAAGAATGAGTATCAGGCTACACTTCATTAATGAACCATGTGTTGCCAATTAGCTTTATAGAATGGATTACCACCTATGGTAATTTAGGGTTACCTTTTTTTCCCCAAAGGTATGACTATACATTTTGGCATTTAGCTTAAGGCCATGGCTCTGGCACCAGTTATCCATTTCTATGTATGTTTGCCTGCACTTCAGAAAAATAAATGCCGAACAAGGTCAAGGTAGGCTGTGTGAACTGCCTTACCCTCATCAATGGCCTTAGTGATTAACAGCAGCCTTATGTGTGGGTTTAGTTCCTCATTGAGTTCATGTAAGTAGTGATCAGAGATGCATGTTTGTATGATCAGGTCTAGTATATTTTTCTCCTCTTGTGGGAATGGTGACTAGTTGTTCCCATAGCATTGAGTTTATGAACTCCAGGAACCTTTGTCCCAGTTGTTTGGGTAGAGTTAGTCCCATATGATGGTGTTTGGAGGGACATTCATACTCTTCTCTTCAGGGTCTTCAGCTGTGTGGGTTTCCTGAGTTTGGAGGGTGGTCAGTAGCATGCTACAAACTGTAGGGCAGTTTGGTCCTCCGATGCGTCGTTGCCACTAACCTGGAGGTGTGGGTATCCTTTATGAATATGGATACTCCCCCTCCTTTTGGCTTACAGGTAAGAATGTATACAAAATCTATAAGAAATAGCAAAGCAAACCATGGGGGGAGCGGATCAGTCAATCATCTGTTTATACATCTATCGATCAATTTATCTGTCTATCTACATAATGTATTTGTATGTCTGTATTTGTGTGTGTGTGTGTGTGTGTGTGTGTGTGTGTGTGTGTGTGTGCACATATATATATATATATATATATATATATAGATGGATAGATATATGGTTCCCCTTCATAACATTGCAGCATAATTTGTCAACTTTGAAAACAGTGAGAAGGAAACATCATAATTGAAAAAGCATGAAGTCCCGGAATATCACCTTTCCTCTTTAGGAAAGTAACCACTTGTCCACCATGGTGAACTTTGCCCTTTCTCCACTGTAGTGCGATCTCGGAGTTGACTGTGAAGCCCCCCACTTCGATGGTTGTAATTTGTTACGGTTGTAGTTTTTTCATTGGTGGCCAAGTGATTACTTTCCCACAGAGGATAGACAATGTTCTGGGACTTTATGCTTCTCTATTTATGACATTTTCATCTCACCGTTTTCATAGTCAGTGAGCTGGGCTGCGATATTATGAAGGTAAATCATATATATATATATTTATATAGATATATATAGATATATATAGATAGATAGATATATATATATAGATATAGATATATAGATATACAGATATGGGTCTACTTCATATGACTGAAAACTCAAAATACTGAATGTCATTTGACTGAGACCTCAATACCTAATTTTCAAAATACTGAAAACTCATGTCTCATTGTACTGAAAATTTACAATGTTGAATTTCAAAATATTGAAGTAAAAACCATAAATGGGATTTGTGTTTCCCTTCACCTGTCACTTGCTTGTGATAAAAAACATTACTGTAACTAAAAGTGCCAACAGTCAGAATATCCATAGTAGCTTAGAACATAGTGTTGTAGTGTTTCTAAATGTGGGTATGTCTGTTTACGTTTTTATGGGAAGTATCTAAAATAATATGGTGGACGTTTCATGCATTCCCAGTAGTAGAGGCAGTGAGTACTGTAAGGTAAGTAAAAGGTATATGCCATTTTTCCCAGTGTAGAGCGATCCTGGAGTTAGTATATAAAGTTTTGGAAGTGTGGGGTGTAGCCCCCCCCCCACCTAGTCTGTTTTTATATCATCTGGTTTCTGTTAAGATGGTAAGTAAGTAGTTTTTAAGTTTTTGAAAGAGTTGGTTATTAGTGTTGTAAGTGTGCATGTGTATGGCTTAAAATTCAATATTTTGAAATTCAGCATTGCAAGCTTTCAGTATAATGAGACTCAGTCACATGAGTTTTCAATATTTTGAAAATTAGATACTGTGGTTTCAGTCAAATGAAATTCAGTATTTTGAGTTTTTCAGTCATGTGAAGTAGATCCATAGATATATACGTCCTCTGAAAAAAATGACCGAAATATTGATGTTCATGAGATCAATCACAAAAGTTCAGCTTTACAAATCTTGACACACTAATATGCATGTGCTGAGCAAAAATCGCAGTGCATGCAAAAGAAAACTTTAAAAAATATTATCAAGCATAGTTTTAGCATGGGAGCAACCCCCTGCACACCCCACCACCTGCTAACTATACATAATAACTCCCATATCCCACAGTATCAGGGAAAGGAGATATTTCCCAACCCAAGAACTGTGTAGTTGACTAAATTTTGTTAACTAAACAGATGTCAAGAAAAGGGGGATTTGACTATTTTTAGATCCCAGATACATACATATATATATATATATATATATATATATATATATATATATATATATATATATATATATATATATATATATATATATATATATATATATATATGAATTTATGTCAAAATAACAAATTACCATAACATCAAGTTGCAAAATGAGGAGACGGAAACGACTAAAGTTTACATTTTCGAACATCCAGATTGCCATAAGTTTTCCCCTGGTAAGTAAATAATTGGCCAACAAAACTTAAAAAAGCAAACTGAAGCAAATAAAATCCACCCCCACACACCCCCAACTAAATATACCAACTCTGAGATCGCACTACAGTGGAAAAAAGGGCAAAGTTCACCACATTGGCCAACTGACTCCTTTTGCGATGAAGACTTATGAATGATCTGGACAATTGTGTTCACTGTTTATATACACATATAGTGTGTGTATGTGTGTACTTATTTGTGCATATCCACATATAAATATATGACTATATGATAATGATACATCAAATAGGGCAGTTGTCCCTGTTTTCATTGACAACAACTAAGTGACAATCCACTTAGCTGTACTTAGCTGGACACAAAAGCTATCAAATGCATCTCATCACCATGAAAATAACCAAATTATTGCCCACCCCACACACAGCATTAACAAGGAAAAAGGCAAAATTGTGCTCCTAAAACAACCAAAAATTATACATTGACATGGTGGGCTCTGCCCCCCACACTTTACTTATACATACCAACTCCTCAGTCACCTACCACAGCTGCAGACCAATATCAGTGTCAATGGAGCAACAGGTGGCACACTTACCTTTGATGCAGAAGGCTGTTGCTTTATTCCCAAACCAGGTATAGTGATTGCTGGTACTACAGTGTGACATAAGGGGAGTGCTGCACTCCTGTGTGTGCCATCATTTGGATGAGACATTATACCAAGGCCCCATCTGCTTGAGTTGGTGGTAGCTCAGATGGATGTAAAAGATTCCATAGTACCTATTGAAAAGTGTAGGGGTTCTTTATTAAAACAGACATACTTATTTACATTTTATATACACGTTTTACATTATATACACTATACACAATACTTACAATAAATAATGTGTACATCATGTCTTCCTTCTACATTGTCTTCATCATATATATACAACACTTAGTTTTTGTTTTTAACCACAACTCTAACTTCTACAACCAAAACCTTATTTTTTTAATATCATGGCCATATCCCATTTTTCATTAAACATAATTTCCTTCACTCTCTGGTTCCATATTAACTATAAAATACAAAACCTTTAATAAATTCCTTCAACCTCTTTTTTAATTTTGTTATTGTAATAGTCAAATTCAATCATATCCATATTTAAATTACTTGTTTCTGTAAATCCTTCCACATAATTCATACCTAAAATCTTTTTTTTTAGTAAAATTTTAACTCTTCTACATCCTAGAAAAAAATATTCACTAGTTTCAAAATTACCACAGTACAAACAAACTCTATCTTTTCTACTTTTTTAAGGCATGTTAGCCTTTGCAGGCAATTTTTTTATCGTCAGCCTCCATAAAAAATCTTGGCACTCTATTGTGCCCTTACATCTTTCCATTCTTGCATTTCTAGCATTCTTTTTTCTTTACTTTGATCCTTCCATGGATATATCCTATAATACTTTTCCATAATCTTAGGATATTTAATTAGTAAAACAACAACGTTTTGCGCTACAAACTCTGTTGTAGCTTCCTCGAAGTACAAAATAGAACCATTGACAGTTTCTTTTATATACGCTATTACATTTCATTAAGAAAATAAATATCACTAAAAATTTTTTAAAACATATCACTACAACCTGCTTGTAGACAAATTACAGGTTGAGTAATTAATACAAATATTATAAGTATGTTGGACTGCTTGTTTGAATGAACAATCCATTATGAAGTCAAATCATGTGTATTAAATGTTTAACGGAGAAAGGGCTGTCAGTTCCGTGTCAGAAAGTGGTCTATCCTTTCACTCTATCCTTTACTAATAACCACCCTTACACAGACTTTATAAAGTAATATTCTAGTAATTCTAAACCTATGAGAAATAAGGTAAGTGTCATGCCTACCTAAGCTCATGAGAAGTAGTTAAATCCTACGAAGTCTCAGACTTCATTCAGACTTTATTCTAACCCTATAGGCTTAGAATTCCCAGAATAGCATTTCTAAGGGCATGTGTAGGGTGAATGGTTCTTTAGGATAGACTGGTCCATTTTGGCAACGGAGTTGATAGCTCCGTCAACTACGCTAACACATATGACTCGACCCTATAGTGTAGTGTCCACATAAACAAGTAGCTTAACATACTTTCAACACTTGTAACTTGCCAAAATGCATATTTGTTTTAATATGAGGTAAAAACTTTCAGTTATACTCAAGTCACTTCTTAACGGAATGCAATATGGGTTGGTTGTACGGACGATTACACTGAAGTCTGAGACTTATAATATTTGTATTAATTACTCAACCTGTAATTTGTCTACAAGCAGGTTGTAGTGATATGTTTTAAAAAATTTTTAGTGATATTTATTTTCTTAATGAAATGTAATATGCCTTTTAATACATTATGCGCATCACAATTTGGCGCCTTTTTATGTTTAAAAAGAAACTGTCAATGGTTCTATTTTGTACTCTGAGGAAGCTACAACAGAGTTTGTAGCGAAAACGTTGCTTGTTTTTACTAATTAAAGGTGCGTTAAGACTAGTTATCGTGAAGTGGATTTTGTGGCTTTCTGATTATCCTGACACAGTCTGTTTTTCTTGGTTTTTCGTGGCTGCAACAGTTACTTTTCCATAATCTTGTTATACCATTCTTTTCTCCCATTGTCAATTTCTTTTTGGGCGGCACAGTGGTGCAGCAGTTAAAGTTGCCACCTCATAGCAAGAGGTTTTCTGGTTCGATTCTCGGCTGGGGTGCCTTCTGTGTGGAGTTTGCATGTTCTCCCTGTGTTCGCGTGGGTTTCCTCCGGGTACTCCGGTTTCCTCCCACATTCCAAAGACATGCATCTGGAGCATTTCCACATGGGCCTCCACTGAAAATAGGCTCTGTGGAACCTAGTCAGACTTTCCCAGTCAACAAAATGATAAATAAATAAATAAATTTTTGCATTTAATTTTCAAACAATAATCTTATCTTGATAATTCTCCATATCTTTATTACAACAAACTCTCCTTTTTTGAACAAAAAAGTTATCCATTCTGTTTTATATTTCAGACTTAATATTTCTGTTAACAAAAAAAACTCATTCTCTTTTAAAAAATTCATTACTCTATATACATTTAATGAAGCAACATAAACCATTAGGTTATTAACCCCAAACATCCTTTTTCTTTATTCATATATAAAACTCCTTTTTAACCTAGTTCAACTTAGACCCTGAAATAAAGAAAAAAATTGCATCGCATGTTTCTTTCTTCAACATCAAGAGAACACTGAAAACACCTGCTAAATAAATAATTCTGGATAACAATATAGTATTAATTATGTATACTTTTTTTCTAAATTAAAGCCTAAAAGACTTCTAGAACACACACATGTTTTGTTTCTTCTATTTTTTTCTTTCTATATTGTTTCTATAATTTTTGCTTTCCAAAACCTTTACTTTTTGTCATATTAAATTTAATTCCTGCAATCATCCCCTCAACTCCTAAACCTTGACTTTTATCTTTGTCTATTGAAGGCGCGGTGGTACAATGGTAGCATTGTTGTCTCACCGAAAGAGGTTCTCCAGTTCAATTCTCAGATGGGGTGCCCCCTGTGCAGAGTCTGCTTGTCTTCTTTGTGTTTGTGTGGGTTTTCTCTCCAGGTGCTCTGGTTTTCTTGCCTGTTACAAAGCCATGCATATAGAGTGTTTCTCCCTAGCCCTCTGCTAAAATTTGGCTTTGTTCCAAGTCAAACTTTCCCGGTAAACAAATGTTAGATAAAATAAAAATCCTATTTCTAGAATAATCTCCTGCAACTACTTTATCAGTATGCTTATACCTGACCCATTTTTGTAATAATAATAATAATAATAATAATAATAATAATAATAATAATAATCATATCATCTGCATAAGTTAAAAATATGCATTTTTATCCATTCATTAGAAATATAGCTCATTGCTTCCATTTCTTTATTCATGTATGTAGATCTCAGTTTTATTACTAATACAAATAATTTGCCACTCAGTAGACAACCAGGTCTAATACTCCTCTCTAACTGTATATCTTCACTTAATCACTGATTTACCATTGCCTTCTCTATATTATACCTATATGCTGTAATGCAAGTGTTTTTAATCATTTCACTTATATTATAAACTTCAAATATATCCTATAAAATGGAATGATAAGTAGAATCAAAGGCTTTACTTAAATCACTCACCATTACTTTAGCCTGAACATTTCTATGCACTATATCCTTTACTAGTTCCCTAATTATTAGTAACAAATCTTGAGCCCTGTTACCTTTTAAACCAAATACATATTCATTAACAACTTCAACAAATTTTTCTCCCATTCTTTTTTGTAAAATGTTCATAAAAAGTTTATAATCTGTGTTATTTAATACTATTGGTCTCCAATTCTGTAGTTTCCTCTTCTCGCCTTTTCTATATAACTAATAAAACCCCACATAACTCTTTATACATAAAACATTTGTTTAACCATTCATTTAATACCTTTACAAACCTTATTTTGCTTTACAGTCATATTTATACATCCTGTATTCTATTCCATCTAGTCCTGCTGCTAAATTTTTATTCGCTATTTTCAACACCTTATCTAATTCATCTATTATTATTTCTTTTTTCCAAATCTTTATTGTCCTTATCAGAAAATGTGCATGCCTTCCATTCCTTCCACAACTTTATCCCCTGCTCTTTAAATAATGTCTTAATATATTCTTTTACTACATTCATAATTTCCTCTTGTGTATTATGTATAATACCTGATGAATCCTTTTTTCTCTCATGACACTAAAATTATCTTTAATTAATTTACTTAAATATGGTGCAATTTCTTCTTTTTTTTCTTTGCACAAAATATCTTTGTTTATATATCAAATGTTTTATTTTTATTATGCAACTCATATAAGTCCTGTTCCTTAATAAAGACATTTTCATCATGTTTTTCTAAACAATCAATAGTCTTGTCACTTAGTTTTTTATACTTAATTTTTCCATACATCTTAAAACATAACCACCACTCAGACTAATCTTAATAAAAATCTCTCATCTCTACATGATACTGCCATAGCTTTATAACATCTTCATTCCCTATAGCTTCCCATTTCACCTTGTTTACCCTTTTTGGAGCTTTCCCTATTTTTATACACTCAGAATTTCCTTTTATAGAAATACAAATTGCCCTGTGGTCTGAAACTTCTGTCATTAACACCCCTTGTTTTACTATTGATAAACTTTCTGACAATGGAAAATGATATATTTCTGTTATTTTATGTCCTCTTCTATATGTCCATGTCCTTAAATTCTAAATTATTAACTGTCCATATTTTATAATGTCCCATACTAGTTTAACATCATATGCTTTCTTATTCAGTTATCTTGAATTGCGATTAAAATCCTCTGCTACAATAATCTACATCCCCGGGATTCATTAAACCATGTACAGGAATAGTGCTATTCCTGCACTGAGTGGATCGTGCCAGTGCAGCATATTCACAAAGGCGCGCTGCTGTATAACCTGCATGGGCACAGGCACGATCCATGAATGAGTGCAGGAGGTGTGTCTGAGCATTGCTCGCACAGTAAACACACCCCCTGCACTCAGAAAGTGCCATATGGCACTTAGAAAAGAAAACCAGTGTATGCGGACACTGTCAGCATACCCCCAACTGAACAGAAATCTACAGAATGTCCAGATTCATGACCTGGCAAAGAGCTGAGGCTTGAACTCATTAAATAATGACAAATATTTGAGTGTAAGACCCCACATCCCTCAAGTACGTCATGCTAATGCAAAACCTATTAGTCATCAACTTCCCAAGTTTGTAAGAGTAATATTTAAAATCCATCCTCTTTGCCCTCCCATCATGTTAGGCGTCATCCACATTGTATGCTGTAAGAGGTAGAGAGGTATGACTGTTAGCTAAGTGCACATCCCTAAACTAATAAAAATAAAACAAATATTATTATTTTCCTGTCCCGACTAAAGCACATATATATATATATATATATATATATATATATATATATATATATATACAGCCAGCATAGTTAAAGTGAAATAGTGTAGTGGTTAGAGCTTTTGCTTAGTATGTAATCATTCACAGTTCAAGCCCCAATGCAAGTCAATTGAATTGCAAAGCAATTCAAGCCCCAGTGCAGTCCATTCCTTTCCTAGACCTATCTAAAGCATTTGACATGGTCCCACACAAACAACTTATCTCTGTCCTCAATAACCTGTCCTTCTCACAATTAGTCACCAACTAGTTTCAGAGTTACCTGTCTGACCGCCAACAATATGTTGTATGGCAGAATGACATATCTCCTCAACTACCTGTCTCCATAGGGGTTCCCCAAGGAGCCATCCTTGGACCCCTACTCTTCTCTGTTTTCACCAATAAACAGGCCTCTGCCACCAAACATGGCACACTCATACAATACGCAGATGATTCAACCATCATCTGCTCAGCCCAGTCCCTACCAAAACTGCAAAAAGTCACACAGGAAGCCTTTTCCTCTGTTGAAACTTGGTTATCCGATGCCCAATTAATACTCAACCCAAACAAAACTAAACTACTCATCTTCCAACCCACCAAACATACTCAAAACAACTCTCACTTTAACATCACAGCAAAAGACAACACCACTATATACCCAACTGAACACACCAAATTGCTAGGAGTGGAAATAGACAATAAACTAAAATTTGACATTCACATATCCATGACCATAAAAAAGTCCACAAAAAACTAGGAGCGCTATACAGAAATAAGCAACTTCTCACCAAAGCAGCAAAGATTTCAATAGCAAATTCCCACCTTATCTCCACCCTACTTTATGCCTCTCCAATATATACCAACCTAAGGCAATGCGATCTAAACAAGCTAGAGACCTGCTACAACAAAATCGCCAAATTCGCCACAGGGGCATCCTACCGTAGTCACCACTGTCTCTCACTTGCTGAACTGGGCTGGCTTGAACTCCCTCACCTCGTTCAATGGTATCAACTCTCATTCACCCACAAACTAGTAAACCATCCACTAAATTCCCCATCCCTCCAGAATCTACTCCAACCCTATCGCACCACCAGACCACTAAGATCCAGCAACAAAAATCACTTGCAGATCACTAAAGCCAATAACTCTGCTGGTGAAGCACTATTCTCTTGCACCATAGCCAAATTATGGAACTCCCTCCCACCCATAATTACCTCCATACCATCATGCACCCACTTCAAAACTTTACTAAAAGCACACCTAAAAACATGCTGGCTATACCCTTGCAACTCCCACTCTAATGTCACCCTCCCCATCCATCCACTACCTTTCTTTCCACTCCACTAACTACCTTGATTATAGCAAGCTCAGATGCTCATAAGTCAGTACTTATTATACAGCAGGAACTTCTTCTTGTAACATTTGTTAATGTCTGTTATATACTTCACAGATAAAGTTTCTAGTTGTCTACTGATGTACTATGTTCTTCATCTGTAAATATGTTGTAAGTAAGTGCTATGTAAATTGTTAATCGTTATGTAATCCAATGTAACTACTGTCTGTTTATTTTAACTGTGGAGCTTTTCTCCCCGGCCCTCCACTGAAAATGGATCCACGTCCAGTTGGACACTCCCGGTCAACAAATATAAATAAATTAAATAAATAAATAAATAAATTCATTTTTATATGTGAAAACAGCACTAAAAGTATATTTTTGTATAAATAGGTAGTGAATGATATATATTTGTTAACCAGGGTAGTATAGCAGGTCAAAAATGTGAGGTGTTAGTGTAGTGCAGATGTGAACCCCCCCCCCCCATATAAAGTCATGTCCCATACAGTATAACCACAAAAAAATATAATGTAATGAAAACACATAGGGGGATGTTATGGAAAGCAACCGTACATATCATAAGATGTCATCAAGAAAGAATCAACCCCACAATCCTGATAGTCCATAAAATGAAAGCTGAACAATGCTAAATTGTGCTCAGCTGTGCTTAGCTGGAGTAAGGATTGCTTAAATTTGAATGCTTAGCAATAATTAGCGTAGCTAAGCAGATTTTCACACTGGTAAGCAGTGCTTAGCATCTACCACTTTAAGCAATGTTTATCTGTGCTAAGCAGGTTTGTCCATCGCTTAGCTTAGCTCAGCATATTCAAAACCAGCCAATCACAGCAAAGGGCAGGAATCCAGCCCTATTTAAACCTTGCAGGTGGGAATACAACCATAACCAGTTGTAGCTGATCACTGCAGGCACAATGGGTGGCAAACACCATGAAGGGAGACTGCTGCAGGGAGGTTTGGGTCCATCTCGCACATGACCTCACCAGTTCTACTGGTATCCCTCAGACTGGTGAGCGGGTCAAGCATCATTATGCTGACCTGAAGCATAGGAAGAGGGACCTCTTGGACCAGTGAATCCAAGATGCTTGGGCACAGAAAGTGCCAGCAGTGTGTAAGCATCAGTATCAATTATTGTGTAACAAAGTCCAGCCTAAGTAAGAAATGGATAGGTGTGCATAAATGTTTCTTTAGCTCCTGTACAGCTGCAGATGAGATGGCTGCAAATGTGGAATCCCAGGCCAGCAGGCTGCTAAAGCTGTGTTTTGAGGCTGGTGAGTACAAATTTAGTTTGCAGTAGTCAGGGCAAATAAATAGAAAGGCTGCCAGTAGTTAGAAATGTGTATTGTTTGTACTGAATAAATGAGACATTAGCAGAGTAATACTGATGTACATGATATATATCAATAAAAGTGACAGTATCTGTCAATAAAACACAAAACCCCAGACTGTCCTGTTTCCTTTTCTATGTGGTAGTATGAATTTGAATGTGTACAGATTCTGCACAGAAACTATGTCTCTGACAGCATTAATTAATTGAGGCTCATCTGACAAAGATTGTGGAGTTGTAAAACAAACAGATTAACTATAAGAAATGTTCCATGCACCAAGATCAGACCCCTGAATAGTAATGTTTTGTTAACCATTATTTTCCATACTGTAATATGAAAAGGTATGAATACACAGTATAAGAACTATCTGCCATACATGAATGTCAGAATTACAAAGCAGTTTGTCCAAACAAGTGAGTATTATGCAAAAAACAGTCAAGAAAGAAAAAACAGTTCCCCAATTGCTCATTGTGATGAAACACAACCTTGTTGTAACTTTTTGCACAAACAGGCACAGTTCAAATTCTGGGACTGGTATTAAGTTGTATGCATAATCTCACCCAAGAATATGTCAATATGTGTAGAAACAGTCCAATATTGTTAACAGAAAATTCTTCCACAGGTCTGCCAGGTAAGAAAAGGTATAAATGAGCTGTAAGAAGGCTGTAATTATACACTGTCCAACCTAGGGCTGCAAATGACAGCAAGATAAGTACATACACCAAGTAGTCTCCTCCAAGATATGTCCCTCAAGTGTCACACTGTGACAGCTAATGGTCATTGCCGCCAACACCCAGGGTGACCGACAGAAATCAAGGTGGAGTATGGGAGTAGCACACACACACACACACACACACACACACACACACACACACACACACACACACACACACACACACACACACACACACACACACACACACACACACACACACACACACACACACACACACACACACACACACACACACACACACAGTATGAGTGCACATATGTAACCTTGACTATGTGAATATGGGTAGAAACAGTCAGGTAGTGTTAACAGTAATTTCCTCCACAGGTATGATAGGTAAGAAAAGGTATAAATGATCTGTAACAAGGCTGTAATTATACACTGTGTACAAACATACCACTGCCCAACCCAAGACCATAGGTCAATGTAAAGTGAGGTAATACCTGCAGAGTAATGATTAGAGCAAAGATCATTAAACTTGTGAGCAATTGAAGTGTATACAGTTGTTAATTGACATCTCTCTCTCTCTCCCCCACCCTATCTACACCAATAATCTAAACACATAAATCAATGGTTATGTTTTCACCAAACCTAGTGTTGGGACATGTGTCCTGTTGTTCTGCAAATATTTAAATATTTGATTATTAATGTTCCCTGTTCAAATACTATCATTGGTGGCCTGTTGCTATCAATGGAACCTGCATGCCATTATAAGTTCGCTAGGGACGGCTTGCACCTGTCACCCCTGGGCTTTCGGATATTGGCAAAGGCTCTTGCCACCCCCATAGCGCCATTTTTAGGCAAGGCTCAAAAGGCAAACCCACCTCCATAGGTATCACAAGGGATAAGAAACTAAGAGTAATGCTACTCAACGCCAGAAGTCTAAACCTCAAGATGCACCTCAAACTCTCCTTAGCATGGAGAACATCGATATCTGTGCAGTAACAGAAACCTGGTTCAAGGCTCCCAAGAGCATCCCAGCACTACCAGGTTATACCTCATACCATGCTTTTCGGCCCCAAAACTTGGACCGAACCATAAAAGGAGGGGGGGTATCAATATTCGTCAAAGATACCCACACCTCCAGGTTGGTGGCACAGCACGAAGCATCAGAGACTATCCATGTGCAACTAACAGTGGGTAAAACTGTCTTCCAGTTTATAACCTGCTACAGACCACTCTCCCAAACCAAGGAACCCAACTCGGCCTTCCTGAGAACACTGGAAAATATGAAGGTCTCCAAACACCATTATATTGGGCGACTTCAACTACCCAAACATAGACTGGGAGCATTACTCTAGCTCCAACACCCTAGCCCAAAGGTTCCTAAAATTTATAAACTCAAATGCTATGGAACAACTTCTTACCACTCCCACAAGAAGGGAAAACATACTGGACCTGATCATCACCAACATGGGGACTCTATGCTCCAGACCAGAAGTATATCCCTCACTGGTAAGATCAGACCATAAACTAATCTCACTGGATATTCACATCCCGACCCCACCCCCTACCCAGAAAACCACAGTAAAAAACTTCTCTAAAGCAAATTTCACACTCCTCAAAACTGAGGTGGAATCCTTCAAAGCCCCCGGGCTTGTGGAAAATACGCCCCAGACCGCAGAATCCTTTATAAACGCATTCTATGAACACCTTCAGGAATGCATGGATCATGCAATCCCAAATAAAACCAAGACCCAATCCTTCAAAGGCAGACGTCCTGTCTGGTGGACCCCAGCCATAAACAAACTATACAACAGAAGGAGGAAGCTACTACATGATAGAGCAAAATCCCAAAAAGGGAAGGCATCTCCGATCAGTATTAGCAAAAAACTACGAGCACTCATAAAATCGTCTAAGGCCAGCTTAGAGAGAAAAATTGCACAGGACACTAAGGATAATCACAAGACTTTCTTTAGTTATGTTAGGAACCTGGGTGGAAATTCCCAGATATGCTCAGAATTAGTCCAAAATGACAAAAAATACATCGAACACACAGACATTGCCAACATCCTAGCTGACAGGTTCAGCACAAACTTCTCCCCCCCCACCAAAAGGGCAAATATCTATCCAGCAGAGTGCTACCCCCATGACATCTCAGATGCCCAGATAAGAGCTGCCCTCTCCAAAGCAAAAAACACAGCATCAATGGGACCAGACGGTGTCCCGGGCTGTGTCCTACATGAACTCCAAGAAGAGCTAAACCCAAACATAAAACTACTGTTCAATCTCAGCCTTACTACAGGATATGTACCCAAAGAGTGGCGTACAGCAACAGTGGTACCTCTCCACAAAGGTGGTGACTCAACGGATCCTGGAAACTATCGCCCCATAAGCCTGACTAGCTTGGTCTGCAAAGCTATGGAAAGGATCATCATGGACCTCATAAATAAAGATATTGGGGACCTACAGACACTGGATCCTACCCAGTTCAGCTTTGTTAAGGGCAGATCCTGCCTCTTAAACCTGGTTGATTTCTTTGAAACAGTCACCAAGGCCATTGACGAAGGGAAGGTGGTCCACACAGCCTACCTGGACATCGCAAAAGCCTTCCATATAATACCCCACTTGGGCATTATAGATAAGCTCACCATCAAAAATATAAACCCCTATGTCACTAGATGGGTTGCAAATTGGCTCAAGGACAGAACCCACATGGTTAGAATTGCTGGAGCCATGTCAGACTCCAAACCAGTTGCAAGTGGCATCCCACAAGGCTCAGTCCTGGGACCTCTCTTATTCGGTATATATTTCTCTGAGGTACAGGCCAACACGGAAGGACTGTGGCTGACCACGTTTGCAGATGACTGCAAACTGGGCACCATAATCGACTCTCCAGCCGACACAAGCATCCTCCAAAAGGGCCTCATAGAAACAGACAACTGGTGCCAGAGCCATGGCCTCAAGCTAAACCCCAAAAAGTGTATAGTCATCCCCTTTGGCAAAAGCAAAGTGTCCACAAATTACCACATAGGTGGTAATCCATTAAGTACAGAAGAAGTAATTAGGGACCTGGGGACCTAAGTTGATAGCAATCTCTCATTTGACAACCACGTGGCCAAAGTGGTTAGAAAAACATTTTATATAGCCCACCTAATCAAGAAGGGATTCACATCTAGATCAGGGGAGGTCATCGTGCCTCTTTACTCATCCCTCATCAGGCCCATAATTGAGTACAATGCCCCTTTTGGGATGTACCTTACCAGACACCTGCAGCAACTGAAAAGACCCCAAAAGTACCTCACCAAGAGGATCAAAGGGCTCATACAGATGCCATATGCTGCCCGGTTAAAGAAACTTCAGCTCTACTCACTGGCATACCGCCTGCTCAGAGGCGATCTGTGCCTGACGTATAAAGCCATGTCCAACCCAGAATTAATGGACATTCTGCACCTCAGAAAATCCAAATCCCATCGAGCTATGCGCTCGAGAGACTTGAACCTCAGCACTGAAATAAATAGGACATGCTGGAGGGACAGATTCATAACCCAGAGGCTCCCTTCACGCTGGAATAAAATCCCAGTCCAGGTTAGGCAGAGTACCTCATTGACTCTCTTCAAGAGGAATCTTGATGAGTGGATGGGAGATCATAGGTTTACCCCGGGTATCACTTCTGTGTCACTGTTAGACAGATACACAGTATACTAACCTCAAAAAAGGGCATAGCAAAATTAATTTAAAATGGGTGGCAAAAGCCAAACACACTCTTGCTAGGCTTATAAATGCCCTAGGGCAGATAGCCTAGTGTGAACCTATGAACCTATATATGCATGTGTTCTGTTTGCTATACAACTGTTTCAAATCTGTTGTTTTGGGTTAATAGGATCACCCATGCATGCTCTTATAACTAATCCTGGAATGTGTTGTTCATGACTAACTGACATATGTTGTAAACCTCAACACCACAGCACATCTGTGAAAGCCGATCCCAGCAGATCTGTCTGTTCCAGCTCAATTGGCCATGGCACCAGGCCCCAGCGCATCTGGGACCCAACCCAGGACCTCCTCGTCTACTGGTCCTGTACCACCTTCAGGTGGAACCACCTCAGGGAATGGGGCCCATCCTCCCTGGGAGCAGGCGTGAACAGGATACTGTCACCAGCAGTCAGGTCTGGGGATTTGTGTATAGCAAGCTTCAAAACTAGATCAGAGATCAGCTACATCAGCTTGAGGGCCGCGTGGTGCATCTTGGGGTCAGCCTGCCCCTCCTGCTCAGCCCCCATCACAGCCACCTGTGGTGCCATTAAGGTGCAGTGGTGACTGCCCATGGGTGGAGACCTCCGTCCCACTGCATCCATTTGGGGTCTTGTGGGCATCCGATTCCCAACCACCATCCCCATCCAAGGTGTTTACCCCTCACATGTGTCATATACCACCCCTGTCTGCTGTCTTGTCTGTCTTCCTACCCAACCCACCTCTACAAATATACCTACTATCTTTCCCCAACATCCCAGTCTCACCTTATAAAAAAAGGGCGATCTGTTCCCACAAAAAATGTCGCCCCATACATAGCTGTCAATTTTGCACACATGTCCACTGGACATATATAATCTGGTCTAATTGGCTTAACAATACATTACTGTTGTCCTCACCCCTTTCTCAGGGGGTTGAGTGTCCAAATTCACTTCCAAATTCTGTACAAATGCACAGCTGTTGCTGTATCAGAAATGGACAGCTATGGACCTTCCCTACACCCATCCTGCACATCCCTAGCTATCTTTCATATTGTTTTTCCCTCTGATTTCCCCCTTTTTCATCACTTTCCTATCACTCCTTTTTTTTCTTCTAAAGAAATTAACACAGGGGTAAGCGGGATTAAGCTACAATAAGCAGTAGTAATCAGTAGTAAGCGAGTTTGCGCAATGCTAAGTGATGCCTACACAAATTAAGCAGTTTCCTGTTTAACTGTGTGTTGGCATCATTTACCATCATGCAAACCCACTTACAGCTGTTTAAAATTGCCTTAATCACCCTGTTTCCATCAGCCACTATTCTGCCCAGCAACAAAACAATTATCTCTGCCAAGCCTTCAATCCAGGACCCTGTACAATATAGTCTGAGCAGTGTACCACTATACCATCTGACCCATTATAATAAATGCTGTTTTTTAAAATATATCATTCAGTACAGGTATAGAATAGTAGGGAACAAACACTGTGGAATCAATCATGTTTAGTATAAACATGCACATATAGATGTGTATGGTGATAGATAAATATTAAAAACATTTAAAACAAATATGTATAGAATATATACATATAAATTGTTATATAAATATATGTCTAGATATATATATCTGCCTGAAGTGGTGGTGCTGCGGTAGCATTTTCGCCTCAGAGTAAGATGCTGTCTGGTTCAATTCTCAGCTAGTGCGTCTTCTGTGTGGAGACATGTGTGGATGGACATACCTTCATTGAAGGTTGTGCATCAGGGCTGGCAACTTGGCATGTAAAAATCTACTGGCAATCATTAGCAGACCGGAGTTCCGCTGTGGCGACCCCTAACTGGGAAATGCCAAAAAACACAACAACATATATATATATATATATATATATATATATATATATATATATATATATATATATATATATATATATACTTTATATATATATATATATATATATATATATATAGATATAGATATATATCAGTATAGATATATATAAAATATATATATATATATATATATATATATATATATATATATATATATATATATATATATATATATCTATATGGGTCCCAGACATCTACTCGAATGAGCAAACATCCAAAACAGCTGGGCATACTTACGTGAAACTGCTTTTCATCGAAAAGCAGTTTCCCATAAGTATGCATGTTGCTGAGGCCGTACTATAGTGTGGATAAGGGAAAATTCCATTTTCTTCACTGTAGTGCAGTTTCAGGGGTAGAATAATTAAGTAGGGGGTGTGGGAGGCACAGACCCCCACATGGGGGGATGAAGGGGGGCGAAGCCACCCTGTTAAACCATTAGTGTAATGTTTTTTTTTTTTTTTTTTTACAAACACGCTTTAACGAAAGTGCTGTTTTGATTAAAGCACTTTCATTAAAGTGTGTTCTGTGGATATGGATTTGGGCATTTGCTCACTCGAGCAAATTCCCTAGGTCCATATACATATATACATATATATATATATATATATATATATATATATATATATATATATATATATATATATATATGCTCATAACATGTAGTGGAGTCATACCCAGCACCATACCTCTACACCTCTTAGTGTAGTGATCGAAGAATAGGGACATAATGTATGTACTGCAGTTATAAATGTAGAATGTTGCTACAGTAAGAGGTATTCCAACTACACTCTATGATGCTGTTCATCATACACCCCCATGAAGTACTCCTCCCAGGCAAGGAAAAGGGGCAGCGGCCACATGAAGCACTCTTTTATAGGAGTGTGTTTCCATGCTATTGGATATGGGAATGATACTACAGCTGTTCCACATGCAATTAGCAAGTGGGGGACTCCTACTGGTGCACAGGCCATCAGCTGCTCATAATCATTACCTACTAAAGGCAAGCTGCTGCTTAAACAAAACAGATGTATATCCTACATCTGTCTGAGAGAGACACACACACACACACACACACACACACACACACACACACACACACACACACACACACACACACACACACACACACACACTCTGAGACTGATGGAGTTTACCAACTGAACTGATAACAAAAAAACACAGCTATGTTAGATAATTAAGCATGCAATGGAATGTAGTAGGGGGCATGTAAACATGGAAAATAGGAAGTTCTAACAATATTACGTCTCAACAACACATGCTGTACTGATATATTGCTGAGCAGAACCTATGGCCATAGAAACTGTGTCTGTCTGCTGTGACAGGGAACACAGCTCAGGGCCCTGAGTCACCCCAGGAAAGGATGGCTCACATATGACCACTACTGGAGTGTGTGTTGTACAATACTGATTGTGACATTGAAGACCTATCCTTTAGTGGACTAATACTATGGTAACTGCAGGCTGATTTATTAGGGCATTGTTAATTGGTTCCTGTATAGCATGCAGTTGATGTTGGTCCTTCAATCCCTTCGGGAATGCATTGGTATGTAATAAAGTGTTGCTAGTCCACACCCAGTGCAAATCATACCATCATTAACTTTGCTACGTCCAGCTCTAACTTGTACCTCTTTTTTCAGTGCCAATGTCTCCAGTCCATATAACATAGCTGGTCTCACTACCCTCTTGTAAACCTTCCCTATCACTCTTAATGGTACTCATCTGTCACAAATCACACCTGACACTCTTCTCCACCACCCACATCCTGCCCGTACTCTCGTCTTCACCTCTACCCCACACTCGCCATTACTCTGCACTATTGTTCTCAAGTATTTACACCTATCCACCTTTGAAAACTGTACTCCCTGCATCCTCACCATTCCTCCATCCTCCCTCCCATTCACACACATATATTCCATCTTAGTCCTGCTGACCATCATTCCTCCCCTCTCTAGACCATACCGCCACCTCTCCAGGGTCTTCTCAATGTTTTCCCTACTCTCACTACAGACCACAATGTCATCTGCAAACAGCATAGTCTAGGGGGACTCCTGTCTGATCATGTCTGTCAACCTGTCCATCACCACTGCAAATAAGAAAGGGCTCATAACTGATCCATGATGTACTCCCACCTCCACCTTAAACACACCTTCCACTCCCAATGCAGAACTCACTGCTGTCACACTAGCCTTGTACATATCCTGTAGCATTCTTACAGATTCCTCCACCACTCCTGACCACCTCATACAATACCACAACTCCTCTCTAGGCATCCTGTCATATGCTGTCTCTAAGTCCACAAAGACACAATGCAGCTGCTTCTGACCTTCTCGGTATGTCTCCATCAACACTCTCAGAGCAAACATTGCATCCATACTGCTCTTTCCTGGCATGAAACCATGCTGCTGATCTGTAATCCTCACCTCCCTTCTTAGCCTAGCTTCCACCACCCTTTATTATTACCTCATGCTGTGACTGATCAGTGCTATCCCTCTGTAGTTACTACAGCTCTGCACACCACCCTTGTTCTCATAATCAGTACCCAAGCACATTTATCCACTCCTCACACATCCTCTCACATTCCAAGATTACAGTAAACAATCTGGTTAAAAAGACGACTGCCATTTGTCCTAAACACATCCATGCTTCTTCTGGTATGTCATCTGGTCCAATAGCCTTTCCATTGTTAAACCTCTTCATAGCTATCCTTAATTCCCCCTTGATAATCTGTTGCACATCCTGATTCACCATACACACATCATCCAGCCTTCTCACGCTCTCGTTCTCTTCATTCAGCAGCCCATCAAAGTACTGTTTCCACCTGCTCGACATACTCTCCTCGCTTAGTGAGTTCACTTCCACCATTATCCTTTCTCAGCCTTATCTGCTACACATCCTTCCTAGCTACATGCCTCTGTCAAGCCAATTGGTACAGGTCCTATTCTCCATCCTTGGTGTCTAGCCTTACAAACAACCCTTCAGATGCCTCATCCTTAGCCTTTGCCACCACTCTCTTTGCCATGCACCCCATCTCCCTATACACCTGTCTACTTTCCTCATCTGTCTGACAATACCACTTCTCCTTGGTCAACCTCTTTCTCTGTATACTCCCCTGTACTTCCTCATGCCACCACCAGGTCTCTTTGTCCTCCTTCCTCTGTGCAGATGTCACACCAAGCCCCATTCTAGTCATCTCCCTTACTAGCTCGGATATAATTACCCAGATATTTGCTAACTCTTCACTGCCAACCACTGCCTGCCTTAACTTTTCCCTGAACTCAACCTAAAAATCACCCTATCTCAGTATCCACCATTTGATCCATGGTGCTGCCCTCACACTCCTCCCCCTCTTCTTGATCACCAACATCATCCCACAGACCAACCTTCCATACTGCCTAACTACACTTTCCCCTGTCACCACTTTACAGTTATCAATCCCCTTCAAACAGGCCCACCTACATAGGAGATAATCCACCTATGTGCATCTTCCACCACTCTTGTATGTCATCCTAGGCCCCTCGGTATTGTAAAGCCATGTATTCACCACACCCATGTCCAACCTCTGTTGCAAACTCCACCACCATCTCACCTTCTGCATTCCTTTGCTTAACACCATACCTACACATCACTTCTGCATTACCCCTTTCCCCTTCATCAACATGCCCATTGAAGTCTGCTCCAATTACCACTCACTCATCCTTGGGTACTTGCATCACCACTTCATCCATCCACACCAAAGTACACCTGTCTCATCCATCACACATGCAATTAGCGGAGTATATGCACTAACAGCTGTCAACATTACACCATCAATTCCCAGCCTCCTTAACATCACTCTACCCAACACTCTTATCACCTCCACAAATACTCTTGGCATAATGTTCCTTCAGGTTAACCCCTACACCATTTAACCTCCCATACATACCATGATAGAACTATTTGTACCAACTCTGATACACACAGCTGTACTCGCCTTCCAACTGGTCTCTGACACACACAATATATCTACCTTTTCTCTGTTCAGCATATCAGCTAGCTCTGCCCCATACCTTTCATACTCACAACATTAACAGTTCCTACACTCACTACCACACACATAGCCTTTCACCTCTCTGCCTGTCATATGAGTGTCAGACATCCTCCAGGGTAGGTCTGTGAATGCAAAGGCTACTGCACTATCAAATGGCATATGCATGTTACAGCAATATGAAGAATGTGTCATTAACTGTGGGACATAGCCCACCATGTATGTGCATTGCCCTATAGATGTCCTGCCCTAACAGGTTGACATGACTGACTGAGCAGCAAGACTGTCATTACAGTGTGCCATGCTGACATAGAACAGAAATGTATAGCAGGTATTACCTGTGCATGTGTATGTATGGGTAGGTGTACCTGACTGCCTCATAGCAAATGACATGGGATGCAAAACGTCAGGTGAATAAGCTGTACATGTTGTACATGTGTGTAATCTTAGTTTCTGTGCATCCAACAGAGTTACACCCTCTACAGCTACTGGTTGTGTCATTGCTTTGACACAGACATGGGTAGTATAATAAGCATGAGTATCATGCTGAAATTGTAGAGGTGGCCAACTGTGTTCTGGCTCTGTGTCTATGCCTACTACAAACTGATATATGACCACCCACATAGCTGTATGGTCTCAGTAATACCTTACTTTTAAAACCTGTCTCCACTGAAGTACAGTAAACCCCGGAGATCACGTCAGTCACCTGCTAGACAGGGGTCTAGGGAAGTAAATATTGTGGGAAGAAATATCCAGGGAATTGTTATGGCTAGGCTTGTATAGGCCCTAGGGCCGATAGCCTAGTACCAACCTATGAACCTATGAACCTCTTTGCTGGACAGAAGCAATACACAAAGCCCATAATGTGATGCTATATTGGTTGTACAGGGCAAAGTAGGAGCAGACACCAACTGGGCAGCATGTCAACCTTTGTTTGAATGAGCATATTAGGTCACAGGTGGATTACTGTAAGGCTAACTATGAGTACAATTTGGATACATCTAATATGGGCAATCACAAGGCCATCTTCACATATGTCTGCAGTCTCAGAGGCACCAACCCAACCCACCCTGTAATGGTGGTCAATCACAGCACATAGACACACACCATAGCTACAGCCAACCTGCTGCAGACAGGTGTAGGGGAAACATCAACCTCCCGGATCACCATCAGTATAGGTGGATATGCACAACACACACACACCTCCCTTCATCATCATGCATCAAGTGCAAACTGCCTAATTAAAGTTAACAAAAGCAAGTCCCCTTGGGGCCTGACATCATTCCTGTCTGCATCCTACATGAACCCAGGCATATGCTTCCAGCTCCATTGCACACTGTATGGAAGCAAAGCCTGAGCATCATTTACATCCCATCTGCAAGGAACATGGCCACTGTCCTCCCTCTACACAAACGTGAATGATGAATGGTGGTTTATGCAATGTACTGGCCCTCATTGGGGGGAACATGACACATCAGGACCAGGAGTACAATGCATGTTCATACAGTGCTGCCAAGTACAGGGGTATGATGTGTTTGTAAGTGGTGGCTAATGACAGTCCATATTCATGTTCTGGGTCTGTAAAGAACTCTGGGCAATGTCTAAGGTCCTGTAATGTGTTTCCCTGTGTATATCTTCCAGGTGCCATGCAGCGGCAACCGTCTTACACTGATGCGGAGACAGCAGCCATCACAGAAGCTGTAATCTCAAACTATGCTATACTTTCTGGTCATAGCCAGCAAAATTTGCAGGAGTGGATTGCCCTGTTGGATGAGATCTTCCACAGAGTGAATGTCTTGAGCCACCATAGATGCACATACGATCAGGTCAGGCATAGAGCAACTGACTTGATATGTTGTGCCTGGTGCTGTAGTGAGGGACTGTACTGGTACCGGTGGGGGGCAAGTCACACAGGCCCCATTTTTGGAGACCGAAGAGCTCCTTGCCAACCTTTGGATAGCTCCCACACAAATTCAAACATGGGAAACAGCAGTCGTGGAAGTAGGTGGCACCCAGGCAACAGGTGAGGAACATCCAGGTAAGACCAAAGTGCACATCAAAGTAATGAGGTAGCATTTAAACTGTCTTCTACAGAGTCTCTAGATGCATATGTCAGTGCAAAATGGATTAGTGGGTGAGATGTACTGATGCACATAAGTGCACATCTATGTTGAAGGACAGCAAATTGTGTAATATCATAGTATGTACTGTACCTATGCCGAAATGTAACATTCATGTTGTACCAATGCCTAATGTCAATCTGCTGACAGTACCTCTCCATCACAACTACATAGATCCCTCTGGTCTGCACATGGGACAGCAGCCTGAACCCAGTAAGTATGGGGTTTTCCTGTTCTGGCTCACCTGTACCCCAGGCATGCTAAAGTTAATGCATGTGACTATGTACACAACTGTTACACTCAGCCATTTGGCAATATCTGCATGTTCAGTTGTGGCGATGTTTACTACATTGCATCACAGTAGTCATGGCAGGGCCCTATTTGCAGGAGATGTCACATATCTGTAGCATACCTCCCAACCAGTCATTGCAGGACACCTGGACAAAGACCAACAAAATGGGGGGGGGACAAAGGCCCAAAACTAGGGTCATATTGTAGAAATTAGTGGTATACAGTGCATATAAATGGTGTGCACACCTGTTAGAATGTCAGGTATGTGTGTTATACAAAAATGAGAGCACAATACACAAGTTCAAAATACCGCCAACCTGTCATTGACCTATAACCTGTACAATTCAATTGTAAAGCAAACATATATGTTAGGAGAACAATAATGACACATAACAATAGTACAATAATCTAGATGCATATGTATGCACAGGCTGAAGCTGAGGCAGCTTTCAATATAACTACAGCAGTAGATCTTATTGGGTACACAACAGCCATCAATTACAGAGACTCTTTGATTAACAGCAACTAACGGTCAGCTGTCATACCATGATTATCCTAACATATACCCAGTTGCCTGCTACAGCAACAGCCATGGTTCACATAGAGCTGACAAAGCTGCTAAGGGACCCATGCTTGAGATGTAAGGTGGTGAAAATATGGGGCTACAGTGACATTGTGAAGGAGTGGACATCCCACCAAAGTCCATGAGAATACAAGACCAAAACTGGCCAGGGAGGCTGCCAGGATCCCTACAGCAACAGTGAAGGAGTAGCAGGAATCTCCAGCAAGTACTGGGTGTGTACTACATGTCAATACCATCTTCCATGGTCTCCGTATGTCCTGCCTATAGGGTAGGGTTGGAAGTTGGCAGAAGTTCCTCACACCAAACAATATCCAGGCCTGGTGAAAGTCTGAAAGCAATACAGCAGGTCTCCAAAAAGGAAGAAGTAAAATGTGTTATGGTAATACATGACCATGGTTGAACTCTTTGGCCACAATTCTGACAGGTGTGTTTGGCGCAATATGACCACTGCACATCACCACAACAACACCCCCATGGTGAAACATGGTGATGGCAGTGTCCTGCTTTGGGGTTGCTGTTCACAAGCTGAACTGGGGCTGTAGCCAAGTTAGAGGGGATTATGAACAGTTCCAAACACTGGTCCCTTGTAGCTCCAAAACATTCTGGTGTCTTCCACATAGCTGTGGATGGTGAAGAATTCCACCTTTCCACAAAACAATGGCCCAAACCATACATCCGAATCAACAAAAGGATGGATTCACCAGAACATATGCAATGTTCTGCACTGGCCAAGTCAGAGCCCACGCCTATTTCCAATAGGATATATGCAGGGTGACCTAAAGAGGCAGTGCACAGGGGATGCCCTTGCAATCTGACATAGTTGGAGGTGTTTTGCAAGGGCAGAGTGTGCAAACATTGGCAAGTCAAGATGTGTCATGGTGATAGAACCTTCTCAAGAGGACTGCATGCTGTGATTAAATCAAAAGGTGCTTTCACAGAGAATTGCATTAAGGGTGTGCATACTCATGCAACCAGCCTATTGTACCTATTTCAGTTACCAGATGTTACCTGTAACTGATGTGTATGTTCTTCAGTTGGACTGCACAGGTTATATGTCATATGAAATGATGGCAATGTTATGACCTGATTGCTGGGGTCTCATGTAATATATCACAAAAACTTGGCATGTTAACAGGTGTGTGTACACTTACTATATCCACTATAAGCTTGGGAAGTTGTTTGAGTAACCGGCTTTGTTTTAACATATATTTACTGCAGGTTATGCAGTCTGCACCTCAAATTAGGACATTAGTTAGTGGCACCAATCCACAGGCCAACCCAGTAATAAATCAGACAAGCACAGGAGTTATGAGGAACAGACCAAACATATGAGCTACACATGTAGACATTCAGCAAAATCCTGTACATTTGGGGGTATGTTCTGTAGGAGTTACCACAGTGCTATACAGGTGAACAGTAATAATTTACATGGGTGCAGTGTGTGCTAGGAGAAGGGCCATCACCTACTAGTGCCACTCACGTATCCCAGAGGTGTATATTAGTAGTGTTGGTAATTGGAAAAGGCTGCACTGCATGATGCTGAGGGTCTATCCAGAGTGTGTATGTAACTGTCCGACTGTGCATCGTGAATGCCCACAGTTGGCTAATGTGAGGTCTGTGTAATGCCTTTGGGGCACCTCACCTGTGTGTGTGTGTGTGTGTGTGTGTGTGTGTGTGTGTGTGTGTGTGTGTGTGTGTGTGTGTGTGTGTGTGGGTGTGTGTGGGTGTGTGTGAGACCATGATGATACTCATATTAAGGCACAGGTGGGGTTGTCAGGGGCTGATACTGTGCCATCAGTTGGCATCCCGCTATTGTCAACTCCATGCCCACACACAGTTGCAATGCCCCCACATACCTCATCACCACTGGCCACAGATAATGGACAGTTGACGAGTGGTCGCATGGAATGGGCTACCATGGTGACTATGGCAAGTGAGGGTGCAGGCACTAGCCATTGCCAGAGTGCTGTCGAGGTCCCACACAGGCAGATGAGCAGGGGGGCTTGGAAGAGGATTGCAGCCTGTCATGCCCCTGTTGCAAGTGCCATGGCAGCAGTCAGCAAACTGTCCCTGGTGTCCGTAGTGATATGAACTCACTGCAGCCATCTGTGAACATACTGAGGTCATGGATAGATGGTGGGGGGAGACCTTGGCACTCCACCACTGTGGAATATCTGTGCATGAGCATTTGGTGGACACTGGCTAGCAGCCATGTGGCTGTAGGGCAGCATCACAATCAGCTGAGGGTCTATGTGACTGTGCACCATCACGTTCCCATGCTGGCAGTACCACCAGCACTACTTAAGGGCATGTGCTGTCCATGCCATGATGCAGCAGGCCATGGACATGTGATCCTGGCCAGTCACAACAGGAACACAGATCCAGCACACAGCAGTCACCAGTGGGGAACAGTACTGCATCTGGACTCAGCTCTGGTGGTGCCAGTGATAACCTTGGCAGCCCCAGTTCCCATGTCCATGGCCAGAGACAGTGAACTGTACACCCTGCCATGTACCGGCCCACAGCTGTCCAATATACTCCTGTGTAGGGTGCCCACATGGTGTGACTGTGTGCATACAAACACACACACATATCGCCATAAGAAATGTCACCTACACACACACACCACCCCTGCACAGCCCATTTCATGAACACCCCCCAAATGCACACACATGATGTCAACCATATGGCCCAGCCTAGGCTTCTGACAAACACATACAACACCCTGTGAGTATGATGAAACCTGTGCCACATTCATGCCATTCATACCATCGATGCAGGGACATACTTATATGGGTCTGATGCACAGGGTGATTTTAGTGGAGTGTAGCTATTTAAAGCTGTGTAAGGTGTTGTCATCTGGCATTTGTAATGGTTACACATCAGAGTGTCTGTGTACCTTTTCAGCCATGATGCATTATTGGCATTAGTAACACTAAGAAAATGTGTTCTCACATGCTGTATTCTGTTTGTGTTCCAGGTGTCTGTGTGTCAGCAGGATGTGGCCCTGCAGACATCACCAATGAGGGGTATGGCAGTGTTGTAACACATCGACCATGTCATTGTTGAAGTACAGCTGTATCTGTGTACATTTCCCAGGTCTGTGTAACAGTTCTTGCATGTGTCTCACAGATTATAGGGCTGAGGGGTTGTATCTCAGTCTATGGTGGTTGACATCAGCTCTAGTGTAGTAGACAATGGTAAGTGTGGTGGGTGGAACACACCTCAGATTGCTAGTGTACTCAACCCAGAGGATATTGTGTCCACCAAACACACAGAGAACCCTGTTTCACACAGACACACACACACACACACACACACACACACACACACACACACACACACACACACACACACACACATACATGCACGCACTGGATCACAGTTGCCAGTGTTGTGTTTGGAACCCCTATCCATCAAGTTGTGGTACCACACTATTATGCAGTTATTGCAGGTAGCACAGGATTACTAGTGTGATGAGTGTTACAAGGTACCTGTAAGGTGAATAATATCACGTGGCCTTGTGGGGTATGGCAATAGTGGCTGTACTAGGTGTGAGTGTACTCATAATAGTGTCACATACAAGTCTACACACTCACAACCACAGCTATACACACACACACACACACACACACACACACACACACACACACACACACACACACACACACACACACACACACACACACACACACACACACTTGCCAGTACTGACATTAGCAGACCAACCTATCTTGTTATTAATATCATACTATTCCATACTGTTGCACAGGGCTTATAGGGCTGAAGAGTGTCTACAGTTACCACTGTGGTTGATGTGAACAGCGGCCCTCACACAGTAGACCTAGGAATGTGTACTGTGTGTACCATGGCATAAAATATGAAACCATGCCCACCCAATGAATGCCATTAACACACAAACACAAGATACTCTTCTCTCACACACATTTGGCAGGACTGAGATTAAAACCCATATATATTTATTTATTCTTACTACATTGTTATGCATTTATTGCATGCACCACGGAGGTTATGGGATGACATTTGTCCGAAGGTACTTAAAGGAAAGGGACATCACCAGGCCTTGCAAATTATGACAATGGGTGATGTACTGGGTGAGAGAGGCCACAAAATACTGTAACTTACACATATACACTTACACACAATAACACACACACACACACACACACACACACACACACACACACACACACACACACACACACACACACACACACACACATTTCCAGGACTCATATTAGAACCCCTAGTCAGTTGGTTATTGGTATTATAGTGTTATGCAGTTACCACACAAACCACAGAGTTTATAGGTTATGGAGTGTCCCAAGGTACCTATATAGAGAATAACATCTATCACAGTTGTAAGATATGCCAGTGGTAGTTGTATTGGGTGAGACGGGCCACCAACTACTTTCACCCACATGTTTACACACTCACAAACAGTTTCATACACACTACTGCACACACACACACACACACACACACACACACACACACACACACACACACACACACACACACACACACACACACACACACACACACACACACACACTTGACAGTACTGAGATCCATTGGTTTAAAGGGAGATAGGTGTGTACGTGCAAATGGCCATGAAGCCTTTACAAGGCTAGCCCATGGGAATACATTGGCATCATGCCACCTGATGATACCCCCAGTGTGTCCACTGAGTATAGTCACTGGAGTGATCCCCAGGGTGGGTATTCTATTCCCCATCCACTCCTCCTGATTTCTCTGGAAGAGGGCCAGTGATATGCTCAGCTTAATATGTATGTGGCATCTATTCCATAGTGTGGCCAGTCTCTGGATTGTGAAAAATTCCCTCCAGCATGTCCTTTTGATTGTGAGGATGGAGTTGAAGTATCTGGGGCATGTTGAGTGGACAGACTGGATTCCTCAGATGTAGCATTCCTGACAGGGTTGTGTCAGACATGGCTGTGTATGTGAGGCACAGGTCGCACCTAAGTAGACAATATGAGACAGAGATTCATTGCAGTTGTTGGAGTCTGTCGATATGGATCAAGTGTGTAGAAGCTAACATGCTCTTTGAGAGGTACATTTGCAGCCTTTCCAGTTGTTGCTGGTGTCCAGTGGGGTACATGGCAAATGGGCCATAGTACACATTGACTGGCCTACTGAAGGGGGTGTACAGGGAAACACTGTCCTTTTACTTCCTGGATTCAACAGCCTGAGTCAGGAGAAGTGACACATGGAATGATTTTTGGAAGACAGTGGCACTGTGGTGGTCACCATAGAGCTCACTGTCAACCTGTCTTCCCAGTTCCATTATAGCAACAACAGTGTTCAGTCGACTACCATAAATGTATTACTTTATGGGAATCATGTCGTACCCAAAGGATGGCGGTACATCATCTGGCATTGGTCTTATGTCCAGGGTTCTGACAACAGTCATAGGCCTCAGAGAGGCCTTTGTGAAGGATGTCAATCTCACGTGGCGGTATTAATAGCACTCACCTTGTAATCATCTGTAGACATTGTCAGCTAGGGTGCCTTTGTATTGGGCTGATCCTCAGAGTTGTGGATCCAAAACATGAGGGAACCCAGGTCCACAACATGTGGGACTCCACTCATGACTATTCAACAGTCTGACATGAAGTCTGTTGCTTTCACACTGTGGGTTCTATCTGCGAGCCAGTTTGCAGGCTGGCTAATGATGTAGGGGTGGCTGCCTACCTGAGTGTGTTTGTGTATGATTCCTGAGTGGCTAGTGTTATCCAATGATTAGATGGGCAGCCTATCTTGTTATCTATTCCATACTGTCACATAGTTATTGTACATGGCACAATGGTTATAGGGCTGCAGAGTGTCTCCAGGGCCCTCTACAGTGGATGGCAACTGTGGGCCTTGTAATATGGACACTGGGACATGTATTGGGTGGTCAACAGCAAAAAGTAGCAAAACCCACCCCCAATGGATATGGTCCTCACACATGCATAACCCCCCCACAGGATACTGTACACACACACACACACACACACACACACACACACACACACACACACACACACACACACACACACACACACACACACACACACACACACACACACACACACACACACACACACACACACACACACACACACACACACACACACACACACACTTGCCCAGACTGAGATTTGAACCTTTACTTATCTATTTATTGCTACTACAGTGTCACACATGTATCGCATGTGCCACAGAGCTTATAGGGTGACTGTTGTCCAAAGGTACTTCTAAGGTGAGGAACATCATTAGCATTTGTAAAATATGGCAATGGGTGATGTACTGGGTGAGAGAGGCCAGAAAATGCTTTAAACTACACATATACACACTTACACACACACACACACATTTGTCAGAACTGGAATTAGATCTTCTACCTAACTAGTGATTTGTACTATAGTGATACACAGTTATTGCATGCAGCATAGAGCATATGGGGCTGAAGCTTGACGAAAGGGACTTCTAAGGTGACTGATATCTGCAGGACTGCTTAAGCAGGGAAAGGGGAAGTCTACTGGGTTTTAATGGACCCAAACGTTTTAACTTATAAACACATACACACTTTTACATTTGCCAGGACTGAGATTAAAACTCCTACCTAATTAGTTATTTGTACTGTAGTGTTACACAGTTATCACATGCACCGCAGAGTTTATAGGGCTGAGGCCTGATGAAAGGTACTTATATGGTGACAAACATCTTCAGGACTGCTAAAGCAGGGCAATGGGAAGAGCACTGGGCGGGGAAGGCCTGTTCATTCCTAGATCCTACTCACATTTTTTCTAAGTGTATGAGCATGCCCAGTGTGACCTTCTATAGTAAATGTGGGACTCCATTCCAGGGATAGTTTTACTCCAGTCTCATTTGTTTTGTGCTATAGCCATACCTCTTAACCTGTTGGTGCAGGATATCTGGAGATAGCCTATCAAAATGGGGAGAAAAATGGGCCATACAGTGATTGTGGCTATTTCTCTCAGTAATGTATGGGTTGCTAGGTTTACAGGGCTTGTTTTAGCAGACATCTGACATATATGACATTTGACACTGTCATGTATTGTTTCAGTACCTCATGACATACCTCCTCAGATTATTACAGTGATTTACCAGAGGAATACAGGATGGATGATGCACACACCAATATTGTGGGACAAATGCTTATCAAAGTTTGACTGCACTTGGAAGGTCTTGTGTGTGTCAGGCTGTTTGACCAGCCTGAAGGAGTGTGTGTGTCTCACATATATGTATGGCCTACTTCATTTTGCTTGGCTGGCCACATTTTGGGGTTAGGATGTTGCATAGGATAAGTGATCAGGAAAGGGTGTGTTACTCCCCATAGAGGGCCAGGGTTCTGTGGGTGCAAACATGTAACCATCTTCCAGGGTTAGGACTGCCCGCACCGAGTGCATTCCCATGTTTAGACTCCTAGCCCTGGCTGTTGACTGTACAGAATATCACAGAATGTCCAGATTCATGACTCATATATCTGGCTTGTTACCAAAATGAGTGTGGTTTTCAAGGAAAAGTGTTTTGCAAGTCATTCAGAGTTGAAGTCAGATATTACTGACAGTTGACATTGCAGTTTTAGACTTCATACCTGTCAGGCATTCCATGCTACTACAATCATTCCATCAACATTATAACATTATTAGAGCAGTATTTCAAAGGTATCCTTCTCTTTGAACCTTTTCCACCGCATTATTCATGGCTTTGTCCAGATTTCTGGCTTTCTGACACTGGCAAGTTTTGTCCTAGCAGTTAGCAGCATGGCCTTTCTTTGCATTTTGTAGACTGAGCTAAGTTGGTGTTATGAACCCCATGACACTCCCTAACAGGGCGCTGTGGGTGAGGCATGGGCATTTGCCATAGGCTGGTAGGACAGGTGTGACAGATGCAGGCCATCTCTAGCAAGGCAGTGCATTCTGATTATCATATGTTCCCAGGCTGCCAGCAGTTGACAACCCTGGGATAGCACCAGTAAATTGACTGTGGGTTTTACTGATAATTGCTTTCTGTTTGTGTTGAGCCATTACTCTAGTTGACAGCTGGGTGCTGCTTAAGGCTAGGGACATGTTACTGCATTTCTATGGGACTATGAGGGGGGTGACACATCTGTACACAATACACATTTGCAGAAACTGTGCTGATATTTGCTTAACATTTTGGTCCCATTTAGCATAGTGGTGTGCCCTATCTTTGAGACTACAGGCATAACAGTATCAATCACAGGTCAGATTTTTCTGATCTAAACATCTGTAGTTTCAGACTTCTTAGCTTTCAGGGCCATACTGCCACTTCCAGAACTGCTGTGATATCACTGTGTAAAAGTCTGTAGGTGGGGATATCATGGATGTCGCCATGTGGGGGCCTTTGCCAGACATTTCTGTATGGTTTTCTACAGCTGATCTGCTGGGTAATGCTGGGGGTGGGTATGGGACCCCCACTTTGTCATCCATGCATGTGACCTATGAGCCCCTCAGTTATTTGGCTCACTACATATACTGCAGTGGTGTTTGTCAGCTAGGGTGGTACTGTATAGTGTGGTAGGCCAGTACTGGGAATACACTTCCAGCTGTCCCACAGAGCTGTCAGTTGTCTGCTGCTATCCCGGTAAGCCACCCCATTCCCTTGAATGCTTGAATCAATACCATAGATATGCTATCAGAACATTCTACTCCTTTCATTTATTCTTAAGGAGACTAACTTACCTTGTGCCTGAGGCTATTCTGAGGATGGTGCTTGAGCACTGACTATGTCGGATGCATGCAGTACACTGCCTATACATGGTAAGGTATAGGTGATGTGATGTTTGGCATCCATTTTATTGTGTGTGTGAGTCAGAGAGAGAGATCAGTCCCTAGAGCCCTAAAGTGTCAGTGTATGTGCTGTGCGTTGCCTCTTTCCCATGGCCAGGGCATACTGGGCATTCCTCCATCTGCCTACAAGGGTGGGGTCAGGATGTTCCTCCTCCAAGACCCTCTGTGCCTGTGGAGACCTTGGCAATGGTGGGGGGCTGTGTGGCCCTTCCCAGTTTTGTTCCTGTGGCAGCTGTTTCTGCAGGATCACATTGAGTAGCATGGCACATACTATGAACATGTGTGGCAGGTGGCTGGAGAGTACTGCAAGGCTCCACCAGATATGTCAAGGCAGCGGAAACGTGACTTGAGCATCCAAACCACATGCTCTATAATGATGCTGGTTTGTGCATGTGCCTCATTATGGCATTCTTGTGTGAGTGTGTGTGCATTTCTGATGGGTGTCATCAGCCATGGTTCCAGTGCGTACCCAGCATCCCCCACTAGATGGCCATATGGGATGTCCCCACTGGCAAACTCGTGGGACAGTTGTGATGAATGCCAGATGTGGGAGTCATGATAGCTTCCAGGGCTGCCAGCACACACATTCATGGTCATACCCTGGACACTGCACAAGACCTGGCAGTTGATGGAGTGAATCCCCTTGTGGTTTAGGTAGACCCTACCCTGATCACTGGGTGGTGCTTTGATGTGGATGTGCATGCAGTCTATGGCACCCAATACCTCTGGGTATTCTGCTACATGGTGGAAGAGATGCATATTGCTGGTGCTCTCCTCACGGGTGCTGGGGAAGTAAATGTGCTCAGCGGCATGTGGTCATAGCATCCAAGAACTGGTGGAATATCCTGGACACAGATGCCTGTGAGACCCCCGTGATATTCCCAGTTGGTCTTTGGAAAATACCTGTAGCTAGTATTCTTAAGGCTACACATACCTTGGTATCCACTGGGATGGGTTCCTCTCTGTTAGTTCTGGGTCTGAGGCAATGCCATTGTAGCTCAACAAGTTACTGCAGTATGTCTCTGTCCACCCTGTAGTGCTCTACTATCTCAAGATCATGTAGCCCCTGGTAGGTTACCCTGGGTCTGAACACTCTCCTCCTCAGTCTTAGTTGGTAGTCAGCATTATCCTCCTCACCACCCTCAGTCTCTAGCACATACTGATAGATCAAAGCAACAGCAGCCCCTAAGCTGTTTTGTTAGTTTTGCCAGTTTAAAATTCCCCCAAATGTGTACACCAGTGGTGTAGAGTTAGTGGGAAAAAACAGACTGTAAGGTGTTTGCATAGTTTATAGTAGTGTGCTGGGCTGTTGCCTGTGCCTGTGCCTGTGTAATTGGCTGATTCTGATACATGTCCAAACTCAATTTTATAGAGCCAGTGGAGGTTTAAGGGAAGAAGATCCAGCTTCCTCTGAACGGATGATGAGATGATAGCTGATTTCACTAACAGTGGTTATGATGCCCATCTCTTAAAATGAAACTAAATGTGCTAGGAGAGGAAAGAAAGAGGGGTGGCCCTGTTATGTCAAATAACGCCATAGAAATACTAAGATCGTTACCCGTTTAGTACAAAGACACCATGTATAAGCATTATTATCCATAAAGAACACCAGTAAGAGGAGATTTAGGTTCAATGTAATGTAACTTTGTGTTTACCACCCGTGGTTTACCTGCGTGTGTGTGTATTATGCAACTCTTTATCTATGGGTAAAACCGCGCGTAAACTTAAAGAATAGGATCATAAAACAAGTCTGAAAAAGAAGATGTGTTGTGACACTAATGCTTTATATAAACACAGGCTTTTAAAGCTATAGACCATGTTTCACCCCTCACCCAGAGGTGGTGATATCAAAGTACTATCCTTAAACCTATTTTTTTTTTAGAGAAGGTAGATCTAGATTATGAGATTTTCTCTTTATATCATATATGCATTATGCTTTTTTTTTTTTTTATTTATTTATTATGTTATTTGTTTTTTTTAATGTTGAGTGTATATGACTTCTTGGCTGCGGGTCATATAACTTTTAGACCTATATATTATCTGCATTTGCATTTTTTATTTTCAGTATTATAAAAAAGTTTATATCAAGCTTTGATACATTCCACCTGCCAGCTATGGTAGTTCTCCTTGATTGCCTTACTTCTGCTGTTTCCCCTTCCCATTTCCTCCCAGTTTAAGCCCCGATGTGAACCCGTATACCCAATGCTCAAATATAAACAGTTCTATTTCCCTAGGTTCCTTTTATTGTTATTTTGTTTTTGTTTTAGGCCTGGTGCATGTCACACACACCGATTTAGCTAAAGTAAACACTTTTAAGCAGAACTGGCCTTCCCCTGGATGCGAACACGCTCTTCATTTCATGGAATAAGTAAATACAGCCTCAGACACACACACCCATCCTTAGCTGTGCTTAGCTAAGGCCAAACACAGCCCAACAAGCTCCAATGTGCTTCCAGCAAGCATGACACACCCCCTTTTTATGTTATCAAGCTCTCCTGTCTACACAGTGGTGCTGGTGCACCTACATAGTAAGGTGCAGTCTGACACTTAGAAGAAATTTCTGATTCAGTATAAATCCCCTCATTTGCATACACCACTACCTTAATCCATAGTTACCACACTTAGACTGGGCCTTTCCCCTTAGCAACCACTATTTCCTGGTATTGCTTTCATTCTGCATGTCATTGTCTATAATGGCAAAATGGAAATTTCCATGAAATTTTTTTTTATTTTTGTCACGATCCCGTTTGCGCACAGCTGTCTTATGCTTAAACGGCTGAGACTGGCCCAAAAAAGTTTTATTTTATAAACTTTAAACAATTTATCATGCCACTGGCCATATATTTGTCACTGGCATGCCTAACAGTTGTAATACATGCTTTATTATAAGCTGTCATGCCTCCGTTTTGTAATTTGCAGAAATGTGTTCAGCTAGTAGCTGAACACATTTCTGCTTCTTACACTATTCCTGCATGGACACCTGCCTCCTTGCTGAATCACTAATTTACCTCATTTGCATGGTTTTCACCAGCAAATGAGGTAATTAGCATTATTCAGTGGTGTCCATGCAGGAATATGGTTGCCAGACTTGTGTGTGTTTGCTGAATTGCTTGGTGGCCATATTCCATGCAGGAGAGGCTACACTGTTCCTGCATCGAATAAAAACCTTAATGAATCCCGGGGCATATTAACTGCTACATAATGGATAATATTTCTAAACAATTTTTCTCTCTACTTTTTGTTATGCATGTGTATATTTCAATAATTCTAAAAATATAATTCATCCATCTTACATCAAAAGTTGTAATTATTGTATAATTCTACCTATTATAACAAGCATAATATCTAAAACTTGAATTGTATCTTTATGTAATTTAAGTATCAAACAGGTCTCCCTTGCAAAATTCCAGATAACATTTTTCTACACCATACTTCTGTTTAATACTTTTCTATCTGAGGCAAAAATCTAATATCTTCCAAGATAATGACACCACTACGTTGCTTTTTACTCCACATCAAGATCCCTGTTCTTCTCTCTAACTTCTTAAAACTACTCACATTAAGTGCTACAACTTTGCAAGAAATTCTACCTTAAAGTAATATTTATTCAACCTTTCCCTTTCCTTTTTCATTTTTAAATCCTTCTGTACTTTTAGATTTTGTCTCCCACACTCTTTTACCAATAGAATTTATTTTTTGCTTAATTATATTCCATTTCAAGTCATCACTATCACTCAACCCTAATTCTTCTTTTTCAGTTCTTTCTATATTGAGTTCATCCTGCATACTAACTTTTAGTACAACTTGTTGACTATAGTTTCTGTTTTTATTTCCACTATTTCTAGCCCTTTTTGCCCCACTTTACACTTTTGATCTTGCTCTGTTAATATTTCTGTAATATCTACCTCCATCTCTTTTCCTTTTCTTCACATCCCCCCATATGTCCCTTTTTGTTGTATTTGTAACATCTCAGTTCACAATTCCTTGCATCATTTCTTATTTTTCCACATGTGAAACATCATCCTTGGGATGTAAAAAACTTCTGTGCAGGAATAGTTAATTCTTGCAATGAATGGTTTGTTCCCGTGCAGTACGGCAGCATGTCATGCATATGCATGAAGGCGCACTGCCATGTTCTAATATGGACACATGTTTGTGCAAGCACAGGTGGCATGTTAGAGAGCAGTCCCCTGAGAATATACGTGTCCCCTGCACTCCCAAATTGCTGTTTGGCAATTCAAAAGGAAAGAGGATGTCCGCTGACACTATAAGTGTCCGCATACCTCTAAATGTACAGATACTATCAGAATGTCCAGATATATGCTTCAGACGTAGCATAAAAGTCATGTTAATGCAAAACCTACCATACTGTCAACTTTCTAAGATCGTGAGAGCAATATTGTAAATCTGGCCCTATCTGTCCCCACATTGTATAAGGCTTTGTACTGATTGTGTGCTGTAAAAGACTGAGAGATATGACTGCATACCCTCTATAAAAGACACTCTAATGCAAAACCTATTATACTGTCAACTGTCAAGTCAAGGTTTGTGAGAGCAATATTTAAAATCTGGCCCTACTTCCCCCCACATCATGCAAGGCTTTGCCCATCAATATTGTAAGTGTGATGAAACATAAGCACAGCACCCCACAATGAACAAAATTAAAACACATATTTAATAATTATTTTATGTTTTTTTTCAGGGCTGCAACAAAGTTTAAGCATAGCTGAGCATGTGTGCACTTTGCGCACCTGTGCTTAGCATCGCTTGACTATCTGAAGGAGTTCAATAGGAAAATATGAGCTAAATAAGTAATCCAAAATAGCATAGTGTTTAGAGCTGCAGCTTTGCACGCAGGCATTCACACATATCAAAGCAGTTGTAAAAGTCATGTGTTGTAATAAATTAGGTAGTACATAATATTTATCACCCGGGGTAGTGTAGCAGAACCAAAAATAAGGTGTCAGTCCACAAAAGATGTAAAACTCCCATATAAACACAAGTGCCCCATACAGTATAGTAACACAAGAATAAATATATTGAAAGCACATAGGGAGATGTCAGGGAAGGTAAACATAACATTATAATATGTCAGGAATGATGAATCAATCCCATAAAGCTGTTAGTCTGTCAAGTAAAACTTAAGCAATGCTAAGCATTGCACAGCTATGTTAACTGGATGTAAGCATTGCTGAAATATGAATGCAAAGCAATCAGTAGCCCAGCTAAGCAGACTTGCCAATTGGGAAGCAGTGCTGAACCTGCCCCTTTAAGCACTGTCAACCTTAGCTAAGCAGGTTTGTCCATAGCTTAGCTTAGCTTAGCATATTCAAAACTGTCCAATCACTGCAAAGTGCACAAAATTGGCAGTATATAAAACTCTCAGGTGGGAATGCAGCTGATAACCTGTTGTAGCTCCCCAATGTAGGCATTATGGCCGGTGTTGGAGAGGGTATGTGTTTTTGGGCACAGCGGTAATGCATACAGAAGTCCAAGGTCATGGTAGGACTCCTTGTTAAAAACCATGATGTGAGACTCCTGCAGGTCCAGCACCAGGGCTCCCAATACAAACCAGAGACCTGGGAAAGTCTTGCCTGTGATCTCACCAGTGCCACTGGAATCCGTCATACTGGTGAACAGGTCTGGCACCACTATGCTGACTTGAAGCAGAGGAAGAGGGAGCTCTTGGACCAGTGGGTCCAAGAAGCATGGCAGAGGGGTGATGTCCCAGGCATGTGTAAGTATTCATATCAATAACTGTTTACCAAAGTCCAGCTTCTTCATGTGATGGACAGGTATGCATAAATGTTTCTCTATCATCTTTACAGCTCCAGCTGAATGGACTGTGAACCAGGAAGCCCATGCAAGCAGGTTGCAGAGGCTGCTTCGTGAGGCTGGTGAGTAACAATCTAGCTTGTAGTATTCATACCAAATAAATATAAAAGAGTAGAATGTCACCTGGCAGTGTTAAAATGGGTATGGTTTGTTCTGAATAAACCAGACAATATTACAGTAATAGTCTCATATAGATTATATATAAATAAAACTGTAACTGCATGTCAATAAAATTCAAAACCCTGGACTGCTTGTGTTTACTCTGGTATTGTATGAATTGAAATGTATACAGGTTATGCACAGCAACTATAGCTCTGAAAGCATTAAACAATCAAGTTTCATCTGACAAAGTTAGTGCCTCTGTAAGACACAAGATTAACTGACATGAAATCTTTCATGCGCCAATATCTGATATCTGAATAGTAATGTGTTAACTAATGTTTTCCACACTGTGCTATGTCAAAAGATATTTATAGGAATGTATGTATAAGAATGTTGTAATTAGAAGGTCAGATTGTACAACCAAGAAAGAAGAGACAGAAAACATTCCACAAAAAGACAGCAGTTTCTTAACAACTTGTTCTGATGAAACACAAACTTGTTGTATTTTTAGCAGAAACAGCCACAGTTCGAATCCCAGGAGTGGTAGTAAGCTGTTTACATAATTTCAACTAGGATTTTGTGAATATGTGTAGAAACAGTCATGTAGTATTAACATACATTTCCTTCACAGGTCTTCCAGATATGATAAGGTATAAAGTAGCTATAAGAACTCTAGTTATACTGGGTCCAACACCCATGGTCCAACCCCAAGGCTGCAAAATGACAGCAAGATAAGTACATACACCAAGTGGTCTCCCATCAAGAAATGTTCAAAGGTGTCATGCTGTCACAGCTACTGGTCCCTGCTGCCAACAACCAGGGTGACCAATAGAAATCAAGGCAGAGTATAGAAGTAACACACACACAGACACACAGACACAGACACACACACACACACACACACACACACACACACACACACACACACACACACACACACACACACACACACACACTCACACACTCACACACAATGAGTGCCTATATGTAACCCTGAATATGTGAATATGGGTAGAAACAGTCAGGTAGTGTAAACAATACTTACCATCACAGGTCTTCCAGGTAAGAGAAGGTATAAAGTAGCCATAAGAACTCTGTAATTATACACTCTGTACAAACATACCAGTGCCCAACCCAAGGACATTGGTTGTAATAATCCCTGTACAGTAATGATTAGAGCAATGATCATTAAAGCTGTGACCACTGCAAGAATCTACATTTGTTAATTGACATATCTCTCTCTCTCCACCAACTTATCTTCACCAATAATCTAAACACATAAACAAATGGGTATGTTTTCCTCCAAACCTACCATTGGGACATGTGTTGTATTGTTCTATAAATGTTGAAATGTATTCCAGTTAATGTTCCCTGTTCAAATACTATCATTGGTGGCCTGTTGCTTTCAATGTAACCTGCATGCCGATGTAATGCCCACTGTGCTTCCATATATGCATGTGTTCTGTTTGCTATGCAAATGTTCCAAATCTGTTGTTTTGGGTTAATGAGAATACTCATGCATGCTGTTATAACTAATCTTAGAATGTGTTTACCATTACTAACCAACATGTGTTCTAAAACTGCAACACCATAGCACATCTGGAAAGCCTGATCCCAGTGGATCCAACTCTCCCAACTCACCTGGCCATGGCACCAGGTCCCAGCATGTCTGGGACCCACCCCAGGGCCTCTTTGTCCACTGGTCCTGCACCACCTTTGGATGGAACTGCCTCAGGGGATGAGACTCATCCCTCCCACCCCAGCCACAGGCGCAGACAGGATCCTGTCACCCAAAGCTAGGTTAGCAGTCTGGTGTAGAGCGAGCTCTGCAAAGAATTGGGAGATCTGGTATGCCAGCTTGAGGGTTGTGTGGTACATTTAGAAGGTCAGCCTGCTCCTTCTGCTCAGCCCCCAGCACAGCCACCTTTGAGGCCGTGAAGGTACAGTGGTGACTGCCCATGGGTGGGGACATCAGTCCCACTGTATCCATTTGGGGGCTCATCGGCTTCCGATAACCAAACACCCCTCACTGTCTAAGATGTTTACCCCATACATGTGTCATATACTGCCCCTGTATGCTGTCTTGTCTATCTTCCAAACCAACCTACCTCCCCAAATATACCTACTGTCCTTCCCAAGCATAACACTCTCACCTTAAAAAAAAAAAAAGGACAATCTGTTCCCCAAAAATAATGTCATCCCATACATAGCTGTCCATTTTGCATACATGTCCACTGGACACATGTAATCTGGCCTAAGTAGCTGTACAAAACATTATTGTTGTTCTCACTCCTCTCTCAGAGTTTTGAGTGTCCAAATATACCTCCAAATTCAATATATATGCACAGCTGTTGCTGTAGAAGAAATGACAGCTATGTACCCTCTCGACACCCATCCTGAACATCCCTAGCTATCTTTCATATTGTTTTTCCCGCATTGTGCCCCCTTTTTCACCACTTTCCTATCACTCCTTTTTTCTTTTCTTTTAAAGAAATTAGCGCAAGAGTAAGTGGGAGTAAGAAGCAGTAAGCCGGACTAAGACTGTTTGCGTGGTGCTAAGTGATGCCTACACAGTTTAAACACTTTTAAGGCTGTCTGACAGCATAGTTAACTGGAAGTTAGCAGTTTTTTTACCATGGCGCAAACCCGCTTACAACTGCTTAAATGTGCCTTAATCACTCTTGTTCTTCCCATCAACAAAATAATCAGCCCCTGCAAAACTTGAACCCAAGAACCTATACACCATAACCACAGTAATTTCCCACTCAACTATCGGCGCTCTAGACAGAGCTGATGTTTTCAAACATATCATTCAGCACAGTCATTCAACAGTAGGGAAAAAGTTTGTTAACATTAGTCAATTTTTGTACATATATGTAATGGAAATGTGTATGGAGATGCATACACACACACACACACACACACACACACACACACACACGTATACACACACACACACACACACACACACACACACACACACATATATATATATATATATATATATATATATATATGCAGATAAACATTAATACGTAATATATGTAGAGATATATATGTAGATATATATATATATATATATATATATATATATATATATATATATATATATATATATATATATATATATATATATATATATATATATATATATATATATATATATATATATATATATATATATATATATATATATATATATATATATATATATATATATATGTGTGTATATATACAGTTTTGTATATATATATATATATATATATATATATATATATATATATATATATATAGTGCAGTCAGACTTCAGATCCACTCTGAACCTCTTACTACAACAAATATGTCCAAAGGCTGTCAAAATGGGGGACAAGGGGCACAAACTAGGGACTTCTTTTAATTATTGGCCTTATCCCTACCTCCCCAGCAGCAACTGTTCTGCCTTGCAACAAAATAATAAGCCTGGCCAAGTCTTGAACCCAGGGGCCTGTAAACTAGAATCAAAGCAATATACCATTACACCATCTGAGCTCTATAAAATAATGATGATTTTCCAAACATATCAGTTAGTACAGTCATTCAACAATAGGGGAAGGAGTCTGTAGAATCAGTCAGGTTCTCCATATATACATGTATATGGAGATGCATATATGTGAACAAATCTATGCATAATATATATATATATATATATATATATATATGGAGATATACATCTTTTGTGAAGGATGTCAATCTCACGTGGAGGGTAATAATAGCACCCACCTTGTAGTCGACTGCAAACATTGTCAGCCAGGGTGCTTTTGTATTGAGCTGATCCTCAGAGGTGTAGATCCCAAACATGAAGGAATACAGGTCCACAACCTGTGGGACTCCACTCATGGGCAGTCTGACATGGAGTCCATTGCTTTCACACTGTGGGTTCTATCTGTGAGCCAGTTTGCAGGCCATCTTCTCATGTAGGGGTGGCTGCTTACCTGAGTGTGTTTGTGTATGATGCCTGAGTGGGGAGTGATATCCAGTGATTAGATTGGCCGCCTAGCTTGTTATCTATCCCATACTGTCACATAGTTATTGCACATGGCACAATGGTTATAGGGCTGCAGAGTGTCTACAGGTCCCTTTACAGTGGATGACAACTGTGGGCCTTGTAATGTGGACACTGGGAAATGTACTAGGTGGTCAACAGCAAAAAGTAGCAAAACCCACCCCCAATGGATATGGTTCTCACACAAACATAACTCCCCCACAGATAGGATACTGTACACACACACACACACACACACACACACACACACACACACACACACACACACACACACACACACACACACTTGCCCAGACTGAGATTTGAACCTCTACCTCTCTATTTATTGCTACTATAGTGTTACACATTTATCACATGTTCCACAGAGTTTATAGGGTGACTGTTGTCCAAAGGTGCTTCTAAGGTGAGGAACATCATCAACCTTTGTACAATATGGCCATGGGTGATGTACTGGTGAGATAGGCCACAAAATACTTTAAACTACATATATACACACTTAGACACACACATTTCCCAGAACTGGGATTAGAAAACCTACCCAACTATTGATTTGTACTATAGTGTTATGCAGTTATTGCACATGGCACAGAGCATATGGGGCTGAAGCTTGATGAAAGGGACTTCTAATATGACTGATATCTGCAGGACTGCTAAAGTAGGGAAATGGGAAGTGTACTGGGTTTGAATGGACCTAAAAGTTTTAACTTATAAGCACACACACACTTTTACATTTGCCAGGACTGAGATTAAAACCAGAAACATAATTAGTTATTTGTACTGTAGTGTTACACAGTTATCACATGCACCACAGATTTTATAGGGCTGAGGTCTGATGAAAGGTACTTCTATGGTGACAAACATCTTCAGGGCTGCTAAAGTAGGGCAATAGGAAGAGCACTAGGCGGGGAAGGCCTGTTCATTCCTAGATCCTACTGACAATTTTCTAAGTGTATGAGCATGCCCAGTGTGACCTTCTATAGTAAATGTGGGACTCCATTCCAGGGATTGTTGTACTCCAGTCTGGTTTGTTTTGTGTTATAGCCATACCTCTCAACCTGTTGGTGCAGGATATCTGGAGATAGCCTGTCAAAATGGGGAGACAATGGGCCATACAGTGATTGTGACTATTTCTCTCAGTAATGTATAGGTTGCTAGGGTTACAGGGCTTGTTTCAGCAGATATTTGACATATATGACATTTGACACTGTGATGTATTGTTTCAGTACCTCATGACATACCTCCTCAGATTATCACAGTGATTTACCAAAGGAATAGAGGATGGATGATGCACACACCAAAATTATGGGACAAATGTTTTTCAAAGTTTGACTGCACTTGGAGGGTCTTGTGTGTGTGTCAGACTGTTTGACCAGCCTAGAGGTGTGTGCATCTCACATATATGTATGGCCCACCTCATTTTGCATGGCTGGCCACATTTTGGGGTTCAGATTTTGCATAGGATAAGTGATCTGGAAAGGGTGTGTTACTCCCCATGTCTGAGGGCTAGGGTTCTGTGGGTGAAGACATGTAACAATCTTCCAGGTTTAGGACTGCATGCACTGAGTGCATTCCCATGTTTAGACTCCTAGCCCTGGCTGTCGACTGTACAGAGTATCACAGAAAGTCCAGATTCATGACTCATATCTGGTTGGTTACCAAAACGAGTGTGGTTTTCAAGGAAAAGTGTTTGCAAGTCACTCAGGGTTGAAGTCAGATATTACTGACAGTTGACATTGCAGTTTCAGACTTCATACCCGTCAGACATTCCATGCTACTACAATCATTCCATCAACTTTCTAACATTATTAGAGCTGTATTTCAAATGTATCCTCATCTTTGAACCTTTTTCACCCAGTTATTCATGGCTTTGTCCAGATTTCTGGCTCTCTGACACTGGCAGGTTTTGTCCTAGCAGTTAGCAGCATGACCTTTCTTTACATTTTGTAAACTGAGTTATGTTGGTGTTATGGACCCCATGGCACTCCCTAACAGGGCACTTTGTGTGAGGCATGAGCATTTTCCAGAGGCCTGTAGGACAGGTGTGACAGATTCAGGCCATCTCTAGCAAGACAGTGCATTCTAATAATCATATGTTCCAAGGCTGCCAGCAATGGACAACCCTGGGATGGCACCAGTAAGTTAACTGTGGGTGTTACTGACAATTGCTTTCTGTTTGTGTTGAGCCATCACTCTAGTTGACAGCTGGGTGCTGCTTAAGGCTAGGGACATGTTACTGCATTTTTATGGGACTATGGGGGGGGGGGGTGACACATCTGTACACAATACAAATTTGCAGAAACTGTGCTGATATTTGCTTAACATTTTGGTCCCATTTAGCATAGTGGTGTGCCCTATCTTTGAGACTACATGCATAACAGTATCAATCACAGGTCAGATTTTTCTGACCTAAACATCTGTAGTTTCAGACTTATTATCTTTCAGAGCCATACTGCCACTGCCAGAACTGCTGTGAAATCGCTGTGTAAAAGTCTGTAGGTTGGGATTTCATGGATGCCGCCATGTGGGGGCCCTTTGCCAGACATTTCTGTATGATTCTCTACAGCTGATCTGCTGTGTGAGACTGGGGGTGGGTATGGGACCCCCACTTTGACATCCATGCATGTGACCTATGACCCCTCAGTTATTTGACTCACCACATATACTGCAGTAGTGTTTGTCAATTAGGTGGTACTGCATAGTGTGGGTAGGCCAGTACTGGGAATACACTTCCTGCTGTCCCACAGATCTGTCAATTGTCTGCTGCTATCCTGGTAAGCCACCCCATTCCCTTGCATGCTTGAATCAATACCATGGATATGCTATCAGAACATTCTACTCCATTCATTTATTGTTAAGGAGACTGACCTACCTTGTGCCTGAGGCTATTGTGAGGATGGTGTTTGAGGGCTGACTATGTCGGATGCATGCAGTAGACTGCCTATACATGGTAAGGTATAAGTGGTGTGATGTTTGGCATCCATTTTAATGTGTGTGTGAGTCAGAGAGAGATCAGTCCCTAGAGCCCTGCAGTGTCAGTGTATGTGCTGTGCATTGCCTCTTTCCCATGGCCAGGGCATACTGGGCATTCCTCTGTCTGCCTACAGGGGCGGGCTCAGGGTGTTCCTCCTCCGAGTCCCTCTGTGCCTGTGGAGACCTGGGCAATGGTGGGGGGCTGTGTGGCCCTTCCTGTTTTGTTCCTGCTGCAGCTGTTTCTGCAGGATCATATTGTGTAGCATGGCACATACTATGAACATGTGTGACATGTGGCTGGAGAGTACTGCAAGGCTCCACCAGATATGTCAAAGCAGCAGAACCGTGACTTGAGCATCCAAAACACATGCTCTATAATGATTCTGGTTAGCATGCATGCCTCATTATGGCATTCTTGTGTGGGTGTGTGTGCATTTCTGATGGGTGTCATCAGCCATAGCTCCAGTATGTAGCCAGCATCCCCCACCAGATGGCCATATGTTATGTCCCCACTGGCAAATGTCTAGGACAGCTGTGACGAATGCCAGATGTGATAGTCATGATAGCTTCCAGGGCTGCCAGCACACACATTCATGGTCATGCCCTGGGCATTGCACACGACCTGGCAGCTGATGGAGTGGAACCCCTTGCAGTTTATGCAGACCCTGCCCTGATCACCAGGTGGTGCTTTGATGTGGATGTGCGTGCAGTCTATGGCACCCAGTACCTGTGGGTATTCTGCTGCATGGTGAAATAAATGCATATTGCTGGTCCTCTCCTCATGGGTGCTGGGGAAATAAATGTGCTCAGTGGCATGTGGTCACATAGTATCTATGAACTGGTGGGGTATCCTGGACACAGATGCCTGTGAGACCCCCAAGATATTGCCAGTTGGTCTTTGGAAAGTACCTGTAGCTAGTATTTTTAGGGCTAGACATACCTTGGTATCCACTGAGTTGGGTTCCTCTCTGTTAGTTCTGGGTCTGAGGCGATGCCGGCACAGCTCAACAAGTTACTGAAGTATGTCCCTGTCCACCCTGTAGTGCTCTACTATCTCAAGATCATGTAACCCCTGGTAAGTTACGCTGTGTCTGAACACTCTCCTCCTCCTCCACAGTCTGAGTTATCTGTCAGCATTATCCTCCTCACCACCCTCAGTCTCTAGCACATACTGATATATCAAAGCAACAGCAGCCCCTAAGGTGTTTTGTTAGTTTTACCAGTTTAGAATTCCCCCAAATGTGTACACCAGTGGTGTAGAGTTTGTAGGAAAAAACAGACTGGAAGGTGTTTGCATAGTTTATAGTAGTGTGCTGGGCTGCTGCCTGTGCCTGTGTAATTGGCTGATTCTGATACATTCCACCTGCCATCTATGGTAGTTCTCCTTTATTGCCTTACTTTTGCTGTTTCCCCTTCCCATTTCCTCCCCGTTTAAGCCTCATTGTGTGCCGAGCATGCCTCATGCTCAAATGTAAACAGTTCTGCTATTTCCTGGGTTTTTTTTATTGCTTTTTTGTTTTTGTTTTAGGCCCGGTGCATGCTGTACACTCCAATTTAGCTAAAGTAAACACTTTTAAGCAGAACTGGCTTTCACCTGGACGCGAACATGCTCTTCATTTCATGGAATAAGGCAATACAGCCTCAGACACATCCCCTTCCTTAGCTGTGCTTAGCTAAGGCCAAACACAGCCCAGCAAGCTCTAATGTGCTTCCAGCAAGCATGACACACCCCCTTTTTATGTTCTCAAGCTCTCCTGTCTACACAGTGGTGTTGGTACACCTACATGGTAAGGTGCAGTCTGACACTTAGAAGAAATTTGTGATTCAGTATAAATCCCCTCATTTACATACACCACTACCTTAATCCATAGTTACCACACTTAGACTGGGCCTTTCCCCTTAGCAACCCCTATTCCCTGGTATTGTTTTCATTCTGCATGCCATTGTCTATAATGGCAAAATGGAAGTTTCCATGAAAATTGCTTTTCCTCATTTGTTTTTCATTTTTGGCATGATCCCATTTGCGCGCAGCTGCCCTATGCTTAAATGGCTGAGATCGGCTAAAAAAAGTTTTATTTTATAAAATGTAAACTATTTATCATGCCAATGGCCATACATTTGGTCACTGGCATGCCTAACAGTTGTAATACATGCTTTATTATAAGCTGTCATGCCTCCATTTTGTAATTTTCAGAAATGTGTTCAGCTAGTAGCCGAACACATTTCTGCTTGGTAGTGCTGCGGTAGCGTTGTTGCCTCACAGTTACACGTTATCCTGTTTGATTCTCAGCTAGAGCATCTTCTGTGTGGAGACATGCATGAATGGGCGTACCTTCGTTGAAGGTTGTGTGTCAGGGCTGGCAACTCGGCACATAAAAATCTACTGCCAATCATTAGCGGACCGGAGTTCTGCTGTGGTGACCCCTAACCGGGAAAAGTCAAAAACACAACAACAACAACAACACTGTTCCTGCATGGACAACTGCCTGCTTCCTGAATCACTAATTCACCTCATTTGCATGGATTTCACCAGCAAATTAGGTAATTAGCATTATTTAATGGTGTCCATGCAGGAATAGTGCTGCCAAGCTCATGCACATCAGATCAGCTGTTTGCTGAATTGCTTGGTAGCCATATTCTGTGCAGGAGCGGCTACGCTGTTCCTGCACAGAATAAACACTTTAATGAATCCCGGGGTATATTAAATTCTACATACTGGATAATATCTCTAAACAATTTTTTTCTCTCCTTTTTGTTATGCATGTGTATATTTCAATAATTCTAAAAATATAATTTATCCATCTTACATCAATAGTTGTAATTATTGTATAATTCTACCTATTATAACAAGCATAATATCTAACACTTTAATTGTATCTTTATGTAATATAAGTATCAAACAGGTCTCCCTCTCAAAATTTCAGATAATATTTTTCCAAACCATACTTCCGTTTAATACTTTTCTATCTGGGGCAAGAATCTAATATCTTCCAACATAATGACACCACTACCTTGCTTTTTACACAACATCAAAATCCTTATTATTCTCTCTAACTTCTTAAAACTATTCACATTAAGTGCTACAACTTTGCAAGAAATTCTACCTTAAAGTAATATTTATTCAACCTTTCCCTTTCCTTTTTCGTTTTTAAATCCTTCTGTACTTTTACTTTTCATCTCCCACACTCTTTTACTAATAGAATTTCATTTTTGCTTAACTATATTCCATTTCAAATCATCACTATCACTCAACCCTAATTCTTCTTTTTCAATTATTTCTGTATTGAGTTCATCCTGCATACTAACTTTTAATACAACGTGTTCTCTATTTATAGTTTCTATTTTTATTTCTACTATTTCTAGCTCTTTTTGCCCCACTTTACTGTTTTGATCTTCCTCTGTTAATATTTCTGTAATATCTACCTCCATCTCTTTTCCTTTTCTTCACATCCCCCCATATGTCCCTTTTTATTGTATTTATAACATATCATTTCACAATACCTTGCATCATTTCTTATTTTTCCACATGTGAAACATCGTCTCTGGGATTTAACAAACTTCTGTGCATGAATAGTTAATTCTTGCAAGGAATGGTTCGTTCCCGTGCAGCACGGCATCGTGTCATGCATATGCATGAAGGCGCACTGCCATGTTCTAATACGGACATGTGTGTGATTGTGTGAGCACAGGTGGCATTTAGAAAGCAGTGCTCTGAGAATATACATGTCCCCTGTACTCCCAAATTGCTGTTTGGCAATTCAAAAGGAAAAAGGATGTCCGCTGACACTGTAAGTGTCCACGGCATACCTCTAAATGTACAGATACTATCAGAATGTCCAGATATATGCCACAGACACAGCATAAAAGTCACATTAATGCAAAACCTACCATACTGTCAACTTTCTAAGTTTGTGAGTGCAATAGTGTAAATCTGACCCTGTCTGTCCTGACATTATGTAAGGCTATGTACTGATTGTGTGCTGTAAAAGGTTGAGAGATATGACTGCATACCCTCTATAAAAGTCACTCTAATGCAAAACCTATTATACTGTCAACTGTCAGTCAAGGTTTGTATGAGCAATATTTAAAAATCTGGCCCTACTTCTCCCCACATCATGTAAGGCTTTGCTCATCAATGTTGTAAGCGTAATGAAACATAAGCACAACCCCCCACATTAAACAAAATTAAAACATATTTAATAATAATTTTTTTTCAGGGCCGCAACAAAGTTTAAGCATAACTGAGCATGTGTGCACTTCACGCACTTGTGCTTAGCATAACTTGAATATCTGAAGGAGTTAAATAGGAAAATATGAGCTAAATAAGTAATCCAAAATAGCGTAGCATTTAGAGCTGCAGCTTTGCACGCAGGCATTCACACATATCAAAGCAGTTGTAAAAGTCATATGTTGTAATAAATGAGATAGTAAATAATATTTATCACCCAGGGTAGTGTAGCAGAACCAAAAATAAGGTGTCATTCCACAAAAGATGTGAATCCTCCATATAAACACAAGTGCCTCATACATGATAGTAACGCAAGAATAAATGTATTGAAAGCACATAGGGGGATGTCAGGGAAGGTAAACATAACATTATAATATGTCAGGAATGATGAATCAATCCCATAAAGCTGTTAGTCTATCAAGTAAAACTTAAACAATGCTAAGCATTGCACAGCTATGCTTACTGGATATAAGCATTGCTCAAATATGAATTCAAAGTAATGAGTAGCCCTGAGTAGCCCAGCTAAGCAGACTTGCCCATTGGTAAGCAGTGCTGAACCTGCCCCTTTAAGCACTGACAACCTTAGCTAAGCAGGTTTGTCCACAGCTTAGCTTAGCTCAGCATATTCAAAACTGTCCAATCACTGCAAAGTGCAGAAAATCGGCCGTATATAAACCTCGCAGTTGGGAGTACAGCTCATAATCGGTTATAACTACCCACTGTAGGCATTATGGCTGGTGTTGGAGAGGGTATGCACTTTCTGGCACAGTGCTAGTGCATACAGGAGTCCAAGGTGATGGTAGGACTCCTTGTTAAAAACCATGATGTGAGACTGCTGCAGGACCAGTAACAGGGCTCCCAATGCAAAGTGGAGACCTGGGAAAATCTAGCCTATGCTCTTACCAGTGCCACTGGTGTCCCTCAGACAGGTGAGCAGGTCTGGCACCACTATGCTCACTTGAAGCGGAGGAAGAGGGAGCTCTTGGACCAGTGGGTCCAAGAAGCATGACAGAGGGGTGATTTTCCAGGCATCTGCAAGTATTCATATCAATAACTGTTTACCAAAGTCCAGCTTCTGTATGTCATGGACAAGTATGCATAAATATTTCTCTATCATATTTACAGCTCCAGCTGAGTGGGCTGTGAACCAGGAAGCCCATGCAAGCAGGTTGCAAGGCTGTGTCGCAAGGCTGGTGAGTAAAAATCTAGCTTGTAGTATTCATATCAAATAAATATAAAGGAGTAGAATGTCACCTGGCAGTATTAAAAATGGGTATGGTTTGTACTGAATAAACCAGACAATATTACAGTAATAGTCTCATATAGGTTATATATAAATAAAACTCTAACTGCCTGTCAATAAAATTCAAAACCCTGGACTGGTTGTGTTTACTCTGGTATTGCATGAATTGAAATGTATACAGGTTATGCACAGCAACTATAGCTCCGAAAGCATTAAACAATCAAGTTTCATCTGACAAAGTTAGTGCCTCTGTAAGACACGATATTAACTGACATGAAATCTTTCATCACCAAGATTTGATATCTGAATAGTAATGTTGTGTTAACTACTGTTTTCCACACTGTGCTATGTCAAAAGGTATGCATAGGAATGTATGTATAAGAATGTTGTAATTACAGGGTCAGATTGTACAACCAAGAGAGAATGAGAGAAAACATTCCACAAAAATACAGTGGTTTCTCAATAGCTCGTTCTGATGAAACACAAACTTGTATTTTTAGCAGAAACAGCCACAGTATGAACCCCAGGATTTGTAGTAAGCTGTATGCATAATTTCAACTAGGATTATGTGAATATGTGTATAAACAGTCATGTGCTGTTTACACACACTTCCTTCACAGGTCTTCCAGGAAGGAGAATGTATAAAGTAGTTATAAGAACTTTGTAGTTATACCGAGTCCAACACCCATGGTCCAACCCCAAGGCTGCAAATAACAGCAAGATAAGTACATACACCAAGTAGTCTCCCCCAAGAAATGTTCAAAAGTGTCATGCTCTCACAGCTACTGGTCCCTTCTGCCAACAACCAGGGTGACCAATAGAAATCAAGGCAGAGTATGGCAGCAGCACACACACACACACACACACACACACACACACACACACACACACACACACACACACACACACACACACACACACACTATGGCTGCATATATGTAACCCTGAGTATGTGAATATGGTAGAAACAGCCAGGTAGTGTAAACAATAATTCCCATCACAGGTCCTTCCGGTAAGAGAAGGTATAAAGTAGCCATAAGAAGGCTGTAATTATATACTGTGTACAAACATACCAGTGCCCAAACCAAGGCCATACATTGTAATAATACCTGTAGAGTAATGATTAGAGCAATGATCATTAAAGCTGTGACCACTGCAAGAATCTACATTTGTTAATTGACATATCTCTCTCTCCCCCAACTTATCTACAACAATAATCTAAACACATAAATGAATGGGCATGTTTTCCACCAAACCTACCACAGGGACATGTGTTGTATTGTTCTACAAATGTTGAAATGTATTCCAATTAATGTTTCCTGTTCAAATACTATTATTGGTGGCCTGAAGCTATCAATGTAACCTGCATGCTGGTGTAATGTCCACTGTGGTTCCATATATGCATGTGTTCTGTTTGCTATGCAAATGTTCCAAATCTGTTGTTTTGGGTTAATGGAAATACTCATGCATGCTGTTATAACTAATCCTGGAATGTCTCTATCATTGCTAACCAACATATGTTCTAAAACTGCAACACCATAGCACATCTGGGAAGCTCGGTCCCAGTTGATTCGCCTCTCCTGCCTCACCTGGCCATGGCACCGGCCCCTAGCATGTCTTGGACCCACCCCAGGACCTCTATGTCCACTGGTCTGGTACCACCTTTGGGTGGAACCACCTCAGGGGATGAGGCTCATCCTCCCCACCCCAGGCACGGGCGCAGACAGGATCCTGTCACCCAAAGCTAGGACAGGGTCTGGTGCGTAGCGAGCTCTACAAAGAATTGGGAGATCTGCTATACCAGCTTGAGGGCCATGCGGTGGATTTAAAAGGTCAACCTGCCCCTTCTGTTCAGCCCCCAGCACAGCCACCTTTGGGGCCATGAAGGTGCAGTGGTGACTGCCCATTGGTGGAGACATTAGTCCCCCTGTATCCATTTGGGGGCTTGTGGGCTTCCGATTACCAAACACCCCTCCCCATCTAAGGTGTTTACCCCCCCACATGTGTTATATACTGCCCCTGCATGCTGTCTTGTCTGTCTTCTTACCCAACCTACCTCCCCAAATATACCTACTATCCTTCCCAAACATCCCACTCTCACCTTAAAAATAATAACATAAAATAAAAAAGGCAATGTGTTCCCCAAAAAAAGTCACCCCATACATAGCTGTACATTTTGCACACATGTCCACTGGGGCATGTAATCTGGCTTCACAAAACATTATTGTTGTCCTCACCCCTCTCTCAGGGGTTTGAGTGTCCAAATATACCTCCAAATTCAATATATATGCACAGCTGTTGCTGTAGAAGAAATGGACAGCTATGGACATTCCCTATACCCATCCTGTACATCCCTAGCTATCCTTCATATTGTTTTTCCCGCATTGTGCCTCTTTTTTCACCACTTTCCTATCACTCTTTTTTTCTTTGCTTTTAAAGAAATTAGCACGAGGGTAAGTGGGAGTAAGCAGTAGTAAGCCTGACTAAGCCTGTTTGCGTGGTGCTAAGCGATGGCTACACAGGTTAAGCACTTTTAAGGCTGTCTATCAGTAGAGTTAACTTGAAGTTAGCTTTGTTTACCATGGCGCAAACCCACTTACAACTGCTTAAAAGTGCCTTAATCACTCTGTATCCAACAGCCCTTGTTTTTCCCAGCAACAAAATAATCAGCCCCTGCACATCTTGAACCCAAGACCCTACACACCATAACCACAGTAATTTCCCATAAAGCTATCTGAGCTCTAGACATCTCTGATATTTTCAAACATATCATTCAGCACAGTCATTCAACAGTAGGGAAAATGTTTGTTAACATTAGTCAAGTTTTGTACATATATGTAAATGTATATGTGTCTGGAGATGCATACACTCACACAAACACACACACACACACACACACACACACACACACACACACACACACACACACATACACACACATATGTGTATATATATATATATATATATATATATATATATACATTAATACGTAACATATGTTGAGATATACATATAAAATATACACATATATTTTATATATATATATATATATATATATATATATATATACACAAATATATAAAAGTAAATAAATACATACATATATACAAATATCTCTGTATGTACCTAAAACAAATTTTATGTATATATGTATATATATATATATATATATGTATATATATATATATATATATACATACACACACACACACACACACACATATATTTGTGTGTGTGTGTATAAATAAATATATATATATATATATATATATATATAAACCTGGTCTTTACTAACATGAGCGACTGTTGCTGTACCCCTTTACACCATTAGTCAACTCCTACCTTGTTATATCTGACCACAAAGTAATCACCTTTGGAAATCCACAGCCCTCCCATCCCCACCCCCCTGCACAGGTAACCACCATGAAAAGCCTTTCCAAAGCTAACTTTGGCCTCCTAAAAACAGAGGTCGGTAACCTCACGGCAGCCATGCAAATGGAGACAATTTGCATGACTGCTGTATCAAACAGCAATGCACTACAAGCACATACACAAATACATGGATACCACCATACCCAATAGAACTAAGAACATCACCTACAAAAAAAGGAGGGCAATCTGGTGTTCTTCGCCAATAAAGAAACAGTACAACCGAAGGAAGGAACTGATACAGAATAAGGTGAAGTCTCAAGACTGGAAAAAAACCCTTATCAGTCTCAATTGAAAGTTGAGATCCCTCATCAAATATTACAAAGATAGCTGTGAAAACAAAATTGGAGCACATAGTAAAGACAACCACAAGGCCTCATACAGTTATGTCAATAAATTCCATGGCAATACCAAGATTTGCTCTGAGCTACTAGATAATGGTACTTCCTAAACTGAGCCAACAAATATTGCCAATATACTGGCTGACATATTGAGTCCACACTTTACTTCCCCCAAAGAACCAATGAAAATACCAGTAGACTGCCAGGCACCCAGTATTACTGCTGCACATGTTAAAACACCACTGTCCAAGGCCAAGAATACAGCTTCTCTGGGACCTGAGAATATTCCTGGCTGTGTTCTACATGAACTACAGAGTGACCTGGCACCTCACCTGTGTGCCCTGTTTAAGCACAGCCTCACCTCAGGCTTTGTCCCTACTGAATTATGCACTGCTACAGTCACCCTCTCCACAAACAAGGTGCAACTACAGACCCTGGGAACTACTGCCCAAACTGCCTGGCAATTCTGTTTCGCAAAGCTGTGGAATACATCATCATGCACGTAATAAACAGGGATATGGGAATCCGCAGACTCAGGATCCCACACAGTTTACTTTTGTGAAGGGTAGATCATACCCGCTCAATCAACCTGGTCAACGTCTTGGTGTCAGTCACTCCTTGGTGGAGTCTATGGCCTCTTCCTGACATGTCTGTGGGTCTACTACATCACTGGGATGGTAGCGGGAATGAAGGCAAGAAATAATGATAATAAATACATCTGAGCCCCATTGACATCTGAACAAAGCCTGACATCATTTGGGAACAGAAGCACAAACACAGGGGTAGAGTGGACATGTTGCTGTCATACATTGAGACAGTTGCAGATGTTACTGGGTTTATTGTAACATATCCTTTATGAGGAATATGACATCAGAAATACCAATAGATGTGAGTATTTACTGACTGTATTCCCCAGAGTCCATGACTGATTTACCAAGGACACCAACTGTCTGGGGAACAGACAAAACATAACAGGCAAACATGTGGCCAGTCTGTGGACAGCATGCCAGTGGAGAGGTATGTCAGAGACATATCACTGTCAGTCATTAAGTCACTCACTAAATGCATGTCCACACAAACCATGTCAATGTATCAATCCACCATGTGTATAACAGCACTGATTACATAGAATCTGTTCACAAATCTGGGGATATGTCCCCCATGTTGTTTGGCTGTCTGCACATGTCCTGTCCTGTGACATATTGCCACCTACTGTATGTGAATCTGTAGCCCACTACCTCTGTAATGTCCCTCACACAGGCAAGGAAAAGGGGCAAGGCCCACACTAAGGAATGTCTCATATGTCGGAACTAGCAGTAGTGTCCAGGCCCACAGCACAATTCTATGTGGGCACCTACATAGTGGTATGGCCTTAGCAATACCTGACATCTGCTCATCTGTACAGAAGACAGACAGAAAGTAGATAGCCAACAGGTTATGCATTAGGATGAATGTTTTGAAAGATAGAAGACTGAAACTGAAAGGTATGCCATTACTACATGACAGCAGTCCTCAATTACATGTCCAAAAAAAATAGTAGTCTACAATTAATATCAACATATCAGATCAATATCCAATAGAAGATACATATAAACATACAGCTCAAACACCTAAAACAAGATAGCCAGTACTCAGAGTCCCAGTTCTGCATGCAGGAGTGTATGGTTCTAGTACTGCAATCTGCAAACTATGTTTACTTGGAAAAGCACTGCTAAAAGTACTAACGTAATGATACAATATGTGTTAAACTATTTTTGTCATCCAGTACACTGTAGCTAGTGTAACATGCAAGTGTGACTGCATATAACTTGGGATACTACCCATATATAAAACAAATACAAAGAAAAAAGACTGTGGTACTAACCATGTATACCCAGGTGTCCCATACAGTATAGTCACACCCCTTGCTACTGTAATGACAGAACATAGAAGCATGTTATGTACAGGAAATTAAATACACTTATTAAAGATGTCATTACTCTGCTATTTTATCAGACTGTAATGTGACCAATAGTTAGCAGGGATGAGCTATGCTTAGCAGGTTTAAACATTACTTAAATGTAAATGCTAAGCAGATCTGCACACTGATAAGTGAAGCCTACACAGTGTAAGTGCCTATTCATTTAACCGTACATTAGCACCGATAACCATTGCGCAAACCCAAGCAAACACTCTTAAAGCTGCTCAAAACTGCCTTAATCACTCTGTATTCAACAGTCCTTGTTCTGCCTAGCAATAAAATAAACAGTTCTTATAGGTTTTGAACCCAGGACCCTACAAACCATTGTAAACGCAATTTACCTGTAAACCACCTCAGCTGTATGGTTTTAGGATGTTTTCTCTAACATACCCTTCTTCACAGCCAGTTTACAATAGAGAAGAGACACTGTGCAAGTAGGAAGGATTGGTATCTGGAAATATATATATCTGAAAAGAAACATATATATATATATATATATATATATATATATATATATATATATACAGAGAGGGAGAGAGAGAGAGAGAGAGAGAGAGAGATAGAGATAGATATGTATGGAGATACATATATATGTGTATAACAATATATTTATATTGAGGTGTATATATACACACACATATATATATATATATATATATATATATATATATATATATATATATATATATACATATACACACACACACAAATATATACACACATATACATATACATATATACATATACACATATACATATATGCATACATATATATGGGATCACTACATAATCTTGAAAGTTTGAAATACCGAATTTCAAACTTTCGAGACTATATAGCCAAAACCCCTAATTACCGAAAGACTAGAAGAGTGAATTTCAAAATCCTGATAATCGGGAGTTTGACATTCGTGCTTCTGGTGTTGCAGTATGGTGGGAGGACATGACTGTGATGTGTGTTTGTGAGGGGAATGTAGGTGTGTGGTGGTGTTTTGTGTGATTGTGCATGTAGTGCAACCTTGGAGTTAGAATATTTAAGTAGTGGGGTTTGGGGGGGTGCAGCCCCCACATGGGGGTGCAGGGGGGCTTGCCTCCCTGCTTGTTTGTAGTTTAGGTTTGTGTGTTTGTGTTCTGGGGAAGGTGTGTGTATTTGTATGTGTGTGGTGTAAGTTGAGTGTAGTTTTCGGTAATTTGCTTTTCGCAGTTTTGATGTTTTGGTATTTTAGTGTTTCAGGTAATTGGTCTCAGGATTTTGGGAGTCAGTAGTTTGGGTTTTCGGGATTTAGTAGTGGTTCCATAGCAATGTCCTCCACTATGATGCAATAGTCACGAACCTTAGGGTTAGGGCATGGGTTAGGGTAAGGGGATAGCTTTACTAACTATCCCTTTACCCTAACCTGTGCCCTAACCCTAAGGTCCATGACTATCGCATCATAGTGGAAGACATAGCTTGTTTTTGATGTCCTCCACTGTGCTGCGGTACATTCGGTGAAGTGCACTTTCGCGAAAGTTCATTTTCATTAATGTGAACTTTCGCAAAAGTGTGGCTTACTATTACAAGTTCAAAGTAGTGAACTTTCATTCTTGTACTAGGATCCATATATATATATATATATTAGAAATCCTAATACGGGGCGTCTTTGGGAGTTGAAAAATAATAGTACAATATAGTGTATGTTGCTTACTGTCAGAAGTGCTTTAAATTTTATATAGGTAAAAGTAATAGAACACTCAGAGAGCGTATTAGGGACCACCTTTACTGTGTAGCAAGAGGGCAAGTGTATAGCGCCATTGCCAAACACATTCTGAATGAAGGTGAAGATCATGTATTTTGTTTCCAGGTGTTACATGTACAATGTCCAAGTGCTAGAATGGGAGACATTGTTAATTTAACTGAACAATCAGAAATTAAATGGATCCTGAGGTTAGGTTCACACTGGGGGTATGGTCTCAATGAACATGCTAGTATTAAACCTATACTTAGAGGTAGAAGACTACGTTAGCTTTATGTTCATCCTTCAGAATTATGACTGTTTTTACCTTGGAAATAGAGATTTGTCCACCACTGTTGTGCTTTAGTTTACACATATACATACATTTAGTACTGTTCTTTATTTCGTATGTCTTTCCTGCATTCACTTTTACTACTACGTTTACTTGTTTAAAAGCTTGTTGATTTTATGCACTGTATTACGATTACCGTTTAACATCTTAATAGCCCGATAGTATCCGTAGTGGCTTAGTATGCTGTTTATCTTGTTAGGATTATAACTTGGGTTCTGTATGTTTATTGCTTTAATGTTAATATATTGTATTACATGGTTTTAGCATAGTGTGCAAGTATTGGTTCATGATGAGTGCTTTGTCAGTTGATTACTGTTAATGAGTTTTTAAGAGTCTTAATTGAATAATTATTTAATTGATGTATTATATATATTCTTGGCTGTTGAACTGTTAGTATGTCTGATGAAGCGGAGGTGAGCTCCGCGAAAGCGCTTACATCTATGTTCTGAATAAATCTGTTTTTTATCTACTTGGAGTGAAGAAGGATTGTATCAGTAATGCGATTTGGCTGTTAACACTTTTCATCTGCTTTGCCTTCCATTTTGGGACTGTGTCTTTAATATATATATATATATATATATATATATATATATATATATATATATATATATATATATATATGTGTGTGTGTGTGTGTGTGTGTGTGTGTGTGTGTGTGTGTGTGTGTGTGTGTGTGTGTGTGAGTGTGTGTGTGTGTGTGTATATATATATATATATATATATATATATATATATATATATATATATTATGCATACATGTCTCAAAATGTCCATACAAACATATGCTAATAGACCACCCATAATGGGGGCAGCATGCACAGTTGTATACAAAAGGACCAATGACACCAACATTTGCCCCCCCTCCACAGTCCAAATAAATAAGTAAACAGTACACTGCTACAAAATAATGATAGGCCACACACAATGGCCAGACATACTACAACCCCTTAGCAAAACAACTGAAATGACTGAACATAGCAAAGAGAAATACAACCAGCAAGTAATTCACACGTTTATTATACTCTGATGTCTTGGCCAAGGCCTTCAAGGGATAGAACATTACAACAAATACTTTCCTTACTCACAAGAAGAAATTAACACTTAATTACATAATTAAATACACAGCCTTCAATTACACTCCTCATTTAACCCCCTAAGGGATAAAGTATCACATTTAATATTAATACATTGAGTCTGTACATAACGATTGTCCTTTTATGAATGTTTCATCAAACTGAGGAACAGACATTTTCCATAACAGTACCTTGGAACCCACTACTGTCCCCATGGGGAGATTTACACAAATGTACAGCTATAGAACTGTCATCTTTATTTTCATTAATATGTCTCACATGTTCTTACAGCCTAGTTTTGAAACATGTGTTACTCTCCCCCACATAAAATATGCTACAAGTGCATCTAAGAGCATTCTCCATACACCATCTCTTGAATATACAGACTTTAACATTGTTCCAGCCATTCCCCTCAGCAGGAATGACAGCACTAAATAATGATAGACCATTATACCTATCAACCTCATATAGTATGACATCTGAACAAAGTCTAACATAATTGGTGGACAGAGGCTCAAATACATTGCCATACTTGAAATATTGTTGTTATACACTGAGAAAGTTGCTGCTGTTACAGGGTTTGTTATAACATATCTTTCCTGAGGGATATAAAGTCAGAAAAACACATGGATGCTAGCATTTTCAGATTGCAATCACCAGAGTATGCTACTGATTTGCCAAGGACAACACCTGTCTGGGGAACAGACCAAACATAACAGGCTAACCTGTGGCCATTATGGGGACAGCCCTACAGTTGACAGCTATGCAGAGACAGAACTTTGTCAGACTGAAACCCATGCAGAAGTAGCATGTGAAGACAAACCCTGTTAAACCAGCAGTATTCCAAACATATAACAGCAATACTCACATTCTGTCCCTAAGTCTTGAACCTTCTCCACCATTTAGTTGGCTTGTCTCCACAGTTCTTTTTGTAAGAGGTAGTAGCTCACACAACTCCAGGATGTCTTCCTCACAAGTAAGGGAAAGGGCCAATAGCCACATGGAGTAGTCAATTATAGGGGTATGTTGCCATGACATTAGCTATTGGAAGAACTACACAGCTGCTCTGCATGCAATTAGCAAGTAGGGAACACCTGTAAGTGCACAGGCCATCACCTGGTCATGAACATCACCTACAAAAGCCATGCAGCCACCTATTCAAACCAGCTATATCCCTGTAGTGTACAGAGAGAGAGAGAGAGAGCAAATAAAACATAAACTGGAAAAGAGAAGAAAATAAAAACAACGGTAAGTGGAACATGAAAGCATGTAATTGAATCTAGTACTTGGTCTGTAATAATGGGAAATATGATTTGGCAGATTATATATCCCAACAAGACTTGCCGTACTAATGTCCTGCTGAATAGCTGCTATGGCCATAGCATATGGCCCTCTCTGCTGTGTGAGAGATCACAGCCATACCTCCCAACTGTACAGATCTTCACAGACTGTCCAGATGTTCCAATTATAGTTTTTTGTCTGTTCCTCTTGAAATCTGTACTTTACTGGCAAATAGCTGAGAATTGCAGTCATCAAGTAATGACAAACACTTGAGTTTAAAACTCCACATCCTTCAGAATATTCACGGTAATGCAAAATGTATCATTCTACACACTTCCTAAGTTTGTAACAGGAATATTTAAGGTCTGTCTCTATTAATCCCCCCATCATTGTAGGCTTTGTCCAGGTGTGATGTTCTAAGAGGTTGTGAGGTAGGATCACAGCTCAGGAGCCTGACTCACCCTGGGTAAGGGTAACTCACATATGACAACCACTGGGGTGTCTTTCAAACAGTTGTGATTGTGCCACTGCTAGGCCAGTTAATGGGATGTTGTCCAAATCCATATGTTACCTGTGAATATGAGTATGACACGTTTGTCTTATAAAGCTAAGAGACCTATATAGGGCATGTGCATAGTAAAGTTCTGTTGCAGACATGTGTATTGAACTGCATGTGATATACTGAATTAATAACATTCAACTGTACAGTCTTCTGATGGACAATAATCATATTTGTGACTGATATCTGTAGTCACATACACAAATACCTGTGTTATGTCAGCCAAACCATTGGCAAGTCTGTGAGTAATGACAATGTAACATAATAGCCTACTTATGACTGTTGGCCATCTTTCAGGTTATCACAGTGATGTCAAAGCCTACTGTGCAATCAACTTACTAATGTATGGTGTAGCTATATTAATACAGTATCAATACTGATGTCCCTTTTATCACCCATTTATGTGTGCTATTGTCCAGATGTTCTGGTATAACAGGTTGAGATGTATGCTTGAGCAGCAAGACTGTGAAAAATAGTGTGCCATACTAACACAGAACAGAAATGTATACCAGTTATCTCCTGAGCACATGTATGTATGCATATGTTCAGCTGGAAGGCACAAAACTAATCACATGAGTTTGAAGCAGTCAGGTACATAGGTTGTGCATGTTGCATGTGCGTAATATCAGTGTCAGTGCATACAACAGACATAAATGTGTACAGCTATTGGTTGTTGCATTGCCCTGACACTGATATGGGTACTAGAGTAGGCATGATTATTAGGTAGTAATCATAGAAGTGTCCAACTGTGTTATGACCCACTGTCCATACCTACCACTACCAGCTATATCAACTGCTATATGCAGTGAATATCACAAGTGTATACACCCTTTTTGGAATGCCAGGTTTGTGTGCTGTATGTGCTGTATGACAATCAGACCACAGAAAATCATTTTATAATGTTTCTCATCTTGAATATGACCCTAACCTGTACAATTCCATTGAAAAACAATCAAAAGTGTTTCTAGGAAGGTGAGCAACTATTGCCAAGTGAAGATGTGCCATGATGTTAGAGTCCAAACCAAGATGAATTAATGCTGTAACCATCTCAAGAGGTGCATACATAACATATCAGTTTAAGGGTGTGCACACTCATTCATCTGACTTATTGTACTGATTATTATTTCCAAATGTTTTCACGGAACAGTTTGTTATGTTTACAATTGGATAGTACAGGCTATAGGTCACATTAAAGGTGGGAATTGTTTTGAAATGAGTTATTGTGGTATCATGTTTCAATTGCACAAATATCAGGCATTGTAACAGGGGTGTGTAGCCTTTATATCAACTGTAGCTATACAGACTCATCAGTATATGACCTGTATAACCAGCTTCCACCAGGGTAGAGTAATCCCCTTTGGTGGACAGCAGCAATACACAAACCACATAATAGGTTGCTATATTGGCTGTACAGGGACACATAGGTGCAGGCAACAACTTGGAAGCAAGCCCACCTCCATCATAGCAAGCATGTAAGTTCACAGGTGACGTCCTGTAAGGCTGACTATGACTACAAATCAGACATATCCACACCACCAAGGACAATTGCAACAGTGTCTCCACATATACTGTCAGTCTCAGAGGAAACAACACAATTCACCCTGTACTGGGGGTAAAGCACACATCATACACACATGCTATGGATATAGGCAACCTGCATCAGAGAGGTTAGGTGGGCACATTGCCACCCTGTCCACCCCAGTTGTATGGGGCAGGGGTCTGCATCCTGCGGCTCTGGAGCCACATGTGGCTCTTTCACCCCTCTGCAGTGGCTCTCTGTAGCTTTGAAAAATGATGGACACTCCTACACACACACATACACACACACACACACACACACACACACACACACACACACATGCACACACGCACACACACACACGCACACACACACACACGTGCACACACATGCACACACGCATGCACACATGCACACACACACACACACACACACACACACACACACACACACACACACACACACATTGAGAGCGATTGAGCAATCCCAACAAAGGAACAAAAATAGGGATGGATTTTAAATATTGCTCTTATAAACTTAGTTCTTTTATATTTAGTATAATTATATATAAAACTTTGTATGCTGTGTTATCTTCATTTTAGGGGTCAAATAGGTTTTGAGGCTCCCAATGAATTTTATTTTGGTGGGAGAGGGGCCAAAATGGCTATTTTAATAGTGAAAGTTGCAGACCCATGGTATAGGGGGATATGCACATGAATCACACTCCTCCCCTCAGCTAAGGTGAACATGTACATACTGCTTACTGATGGCAACAACAGCAAATCTCCATTGGGCATAATAACATCTCTGTCTGCCTCCTACATGAACCCAGCCATGTGCTCAGAGCTGCATCACACACCACTATCAAACACAGACCTGCCACCATCCACACACTATCCACATAGAAGATGTCCACTTTCAATCCTCTACACAGAAATGAATGGAGAAAAGAGGATTATGCAGTCATGTGTCCAACATTGGGGGGAATAAGATAGCTCTGGGCCTGGAGTGTTTTGCAAGATACTATAGCCATTATAGATTGGAGGGTTAAGGAGTAGCTGGCATTATTTTTAACTAATATCCACTACGGATGTGGAATTTGACAACTGTATGAGGCCCTGTGACCTCTTTCCTGTTTTTCTTCCAGGTAACATGCAGAGGGCTCGCCTACTAGCATTCTCTGTTGGGGAAACTGACATCATCACCCAATATGTGAAAGAACATTATGCCCTGTTATTTGGACGGAGAACAGAAGATGTGCGGGAGAAGACCTCCCTGTGGAACACTCTGGCCCACAGGGTAAATGTTGCTGGCCTGCACAGCAGAACGTATGAGCAGGTGCAGCATTGGGCCACCAAACTCATCCACCATGCCCGTCAATGGGCTGCTGCTGTAGTTAGGGACCGGCTAGCCACAGGTGGGGGCCCAGCCATCCAGACCACACTGACACCCACCGAGGAGCTCTTCGCTAACCTTGGGGCATCTGCCCAAACCACACGCCATGAAGGTGAGGAAAGCATTGTGGATGTAGATTGCAACCACACAGTGGATGAGGATTGTGCAGGTAAGGGCCCAGTGGGGATTAGCACACTAATGTAGCAGACATGCAAGTATCTGTATTGTATTAGTACACTAATGTATCGGACATACATATATCTGTATTGTATCCACATCCATGTGTCAGGTCCGATTGCAGTTGTGGATGGGGTTTTCTAATGCACAGAGGTGTGCATCTATGGTGAGGACAGAATATTGTGTATTATTGGGGTTGGTACTGTAAATGTGCAGACATGCTGAACCCATCCTGTACCAAGGCCACATGTGAGTATGCTGACAATACCTCTCTCTCACAACTACCTAGGACCCACTGGTCTGCATATGGGACCGCAGCCTGAAGCTGGTAAATATGACATTGTTTTGTTGTTGCCTGGCAATACCACAAACATGTGAAGGACATGCAATTTACCATGCACACAACTATCACTAATAGCTATATTGCTTTATGTAATAGCTTTATTGCTTTATGTGCATGTTCACGTGTGGTGGGGTTAACTGCATTGCATCACAGTGGTTACCACTGAGGCCTATCTGATGTGGATTCAACATTCCTGTAGCATACCTCACAACTGTCAGTGCCAAGACATCTGAACAGAGGCCAGCAACATGGGCTGGACAAGCAGCCTAAGGCAGGGACATGTGGGACACATTAGTGGTACACAGTGGATATAAATTGCGTACACACCTCTGTTAAGATGCATGGTGTCCCTGTTGCATACAAATTAGGACCACAATATGTTAGTCTATACCTCTTCCAGCCTATAATGTGATCCATAACATGAACAGATCACTTGTAAAACCAAGCATCTGGACTCATGTATTACACCTACAAGGCTGGCCACCTGAGGGTGCCAGACATTGTATCAGTGTGAGGTTTCAGTCAGGTATGATACCTCATGCTGCCACATGTGTCAGTACACTCAATGTGGCCTATTTGGCTACACTATCACATACATGGGCATTGTTAAGGAAAATACAGGCCACTTCCAACTACATATAGGTTGCAAACATCTGGATATTCCAAACACATCTGTACAAAGGACTGTACAATGATTTAACCTGCTGCATGTGAGGCACATGCTGTTACCACACTATATAAAGTTATGGCAGCAGGAGGTGGTCACCAGCCGTGTATGGTACACACATCAAAAGGGTACAACCCACAACTTACATGATTCTCACACAAACACACATCCAAACAGTTACCAGTAGTGAGATTAGAACTCCTGCCTACCTAGTTATTTCTTAGGTTCATAGGTTCATAGGTTCATACTAGGCTATCTGCCCTGAGGCAATTATAAGCCTAGCCCGATTCTGTATGGCTTACGCCACCCTTTGATTTGAGTATACTGTGCCCTTTTTAAGGTTTAGTTTACTGTGCCTCTGTCTAATAGCGACACGGGAGTAATCCCTGGGACAAACCTACGATCCCCCATCAACCTATCGAGATTCTTCTTGAAGAGATTCAGTGAGGTGCTCTGCCTCACATGAACTGGAATACTATTCCAGAGCGAAGGGAGCCTCTGGGTTATGAACCTGTCCCTCCAGCAAGTTCTATTTATTTCTGTGCTGAGGTTCAAGTCCCTCGAGCATGTGGCTCTAAGGGATTTAGATTTACTGAGGTGGAGCATGTCCATTAATTCTGGATTTGACATAGCTTTGTATGTCAGGCATAGATCGCCTCAAGTAGGCGGTATGCAACTGAGTAGAGCTGGAGTTTTTAACCGAGCAACATATGGCATCTGTTTGAGACCCTTGATCCTCTTGGTGAGATACTTTTGGGGTCTTTCTAATTGCTGCAGGTGTCGGGTAAGGTACATCCCAAAAGGGGCATTGTATTCTATGATGGGCCTGATGAGGGATGAATAAAGGGCACGATTACCTCTCTTGATCTAGATGTGAAACCCTTCATGATGAGGTGGGCTATGTAGAAGGTCTTTCTAACCACTTTGGCAATGTGGTTTTCAAAGGAGAGATTGCTATCAATTTGGGTCCCCAGGTCCCTAATAACTTTCTCTGTACTTAATGGGTTTCTGCCTATGTGGTAATTTGTGGGCACATTGTTTTTGCCAAAGGGTATGACTATACATTTTTTGGCATTTAGCTTTAAACCATGGCGCTGGCACCAGTTATCTGTCTCTGTGAGACCTTTTTGAAGGATGTTTGTGTCAGCTGGAGAGTTGATTATGGCGCCCAGTTTGCAGTCATCTGCGAACTTGGTGAGCCATAGTCCTCCCACATTTGCCTGTACCTCGGAAAAGTATATACCGAACAAGAGTGGTCCGAGGACAGAACCTTTTGGGACACCACTTGTGACTGGTTTCAAGTCTGACATGGCTCCAGCAACTCATACTCTGGGTTCTGTCTTTGAGCCAGTTTGCGACCCATCTTGTGACATAGGGGTTTATATTTAAGCTGGATAGCTTATCTATGATGCCCGAGTGGGGTATTGTGTCAAATGCCTTTGTAAGGTCCAGATAGGCTGTGTGGACTACCTTCCCTTCATCTATGGCTTTGGTGACTGTTTCGATGAAGTCAACCAGGTTCAAAAGGCAGAATCTGCTCTTGACAAAGCAGAACTGGGTAGGATCTAGTGTCTGTACGTCCCCAATGTCTTTGTTTATGAGCTCCATGATGATCCTCTCCATAGCCATGCAGACTAAGCTAGTCAGTCTTATGGGGCAATAGTTTCCAGGGTCCGTAGAGGCTCCACCTTTGTGGAGTGGGACCACTGTTGCTGTACGCCATTCTGTGGGCACATATTCTGTAGTGAGGCTGAGATTGTATAGCTGTTTTATTTGATGGATTAGTTCCTCTTGGAGTTCATGTAGGACGCAACCTGGGACGTCATCTGGTCCCATGGAAGCAGTGTTTTTTGCTTTGGAGAGGGCAGCCTTTACCTGAGCATCAGAGATGTTTGGGAGGCAGCCCTCTGCTGGGATAGATACTTGCTCTTTTGGGGGGGGGGTGGAGAAGTTTGCACGGAACCTGCCTGCCAGGATATTGGCGATGTCTGTGGGTTCAGTGTATTTTTTGTCATTTAGAATCAACTCAGAACAAGTCTAGGAGTTGCATCCCAGGTTTCTAACAGAACTGAAAAAAGCCTTATGATTGTCTTTGGTGTCCTGTGCAATTTTTCTCTCGAAGCTGGCCTTGGAGGATTTTATGAGGGATCGTAATTTTTTGCTAGTACTGATCAGGGATGCCTTCCCTATTAGGGATTTTGCTCTATCATGTAGTAGCTTCCTCCTTCTGTTGTACAGTTTATTTATGGCAGGGATCCACCAGACTGGACGCCTGCCTTTGGATGACTGGGTCTTGGTTTTGTTTGGGATAGCATGATCCATGCATTCCTGGAGATGTCTGTAGAATGCATTTATATAGGATTCTGCAGTTTGGGCCATAGTTTCCACTGGCATTGGGGCCTTGAAGGATTCCACTTCAGTTTTGAGAAGTGAGAAGTTCGCTTTTGAGAAGTTTTTCACTGTGGTTTTCTGGGCTGGGGGTGGGGTCAGGATGTGGACATCCAGTGAAATTAATTTATGGTCTGATCTTACCAATGAGGGATGTACTTCTGGTGTGTAGCATAGAGTCCCCATATTGGTAATGATCAGGTCTAGTATGTTGTCCCCTCTTGTGGGAGTGGTGACTAGTTGTTCCATAGCATTTGAGTTTATAATTTCCAGGAACCTTTGGGCTAAGGTGCTGGGGCTTGAGTAGTGCTCCCAGTCAATGTTTGGGTAGTTGAAGTCACCCAATATAATGGTGTTCGGAGAGATCTTCATGTTCTCCAATGTTTTCAGGAAAGCTGAGTGGGATTCCTGACTTTGAGAGGGTGGTCTGTAGGATGCTATAAACTGAAAAGCAGTCTTGCCCACTGTTAGTTGCACATGGATGGTCTCCGATACTTCGTGCAATGCCACTAACCTGGAGGTGTGGATATCCTTGATAAATATGGAAACTCCCCCTCCTTTTGTGGTTCGGTCTGGGTTTTGGGGCCGAAAAGCATGATATGAGGTATAGCCTGGTAGTCCTGGGGTGCTCTCTGGAGCCTTAAACCAGGTCTCTGTCACTGCACAGATATCAATGTTCTCCATACTGAGGAGAGCTTTGAGTGCGTGCATCTTGAGGTTAAGACTTCTGGCGTTTAGCTGCATTACCCTTAGTTTCTTGTTCCTTGTGCTGTCTATGGGGGTGGGTTTGACTTTTGAGCCTTGCCTAAAAAAGGCACTATGGGGGTGGCAAGAGCCTTTGCCAATATCCGAAAGCCCAGTGGTGACAGGTGCAAGCCGTCCCTAGCGTAGCAACGTGGCTTGTCGAGCATGTCATCCCAGGCTGACAGACACTGGATCCCCTTTGAATGACACCAAAATTTTAGCCAATTGTTAAAATCGATCATTTTGTCTTTGTACTGTGGCATCATTCTAGGTGAGGGTAAGATGCTGCTCAAGGTCAGGGTCATACCAGCCTGGGCTACATGATCAGAGAGTTCCTCTATGTCTCTTTTCATGTAGTCCAGGGAGGTACGTCTCAGGTCATTCACACCAGCATGTACAATGACTGAGTCATATCTGTATTTGGTGTAGAGTGACCTGAGTGCTTGCGTTATGTGGCGGATCCTAGCACCCGACAGGCAGCTCACCGTGACCTTCTCTTTATTCAGCCTGGTGAGCGGGACGTCAGTGTGTCTGACAATAGAGTCACCTATTACAAGAGTATCAGGTGTGTTATTCAGCCTTAAGGGCTGTGGCTGCTTGGCACACTGACTTTTTGGGCTATGTGTTGTGCGTGTTTTGTTTTGAGGTAGCGTTTGCTTGGATGTCTGCTTTGGAGGTCTCTGTTGCTTAGGTCGATTTTTACTTAGAGCCTCCGAGTATGTTTTTGTGTATTTATGTGTTTGGTTCGCTGATGTGGTGGGACTATGTGATACTGGAATTGTGTTGTGTGAGGTTACCTTCTTCTCCTGACTGGTTACACCAGTTTTGAGATGAGAGAGCTCAGCCTCCAGTTTGGCTAAATAGTTGCACCTCTCACATATATTTGAACCTGTTTGGAGGAGGATAGGGTTGTCCATGTACATGAGACAGTTGTAACATTGGCTCAAAATTCCCAGATTCACCAGCTGTACTGGAGAGGAAACCATTGACTGACCTTTGGACATGCTAGAGTAATATAGGGAAACTGAATTTAAGATGGACCAATACGGGGCAGGGTAATCGTAGAGAGTATAAGAGTAAGTAGTGCTATGGTTTAATAGTGCTAACTTGTAGGATTACTTAATTGGACCAGTGAAGGGCCTTAGAGTGAGAATACGGTGTTTAAATTGAGAGATAGAGCAGTTCTAAGGGAAAAAGTGAAGAGCAGACTTTGTGGAGCCAGTACTACTATAGTGCTACCCAGTTATCAGAAGCGCCAAAGGGCTTATACAATTTCACCTACTCCAAAGGTTTTTCTAAGGTGGATGACATGAACAGGACTACTAGAGTGGGGAAAGGGGAAGTGTAAAGGGTAGTACACAAGTCAAAAATGGTGTAACCCACACACTACATGATTTTCACACAAACATTCAAACAGTTGCCAGTAGGGAAATTTGAACACCTGCCTATCTAGCTATTTCTATTATAGTACTATGCAGTTATCAGTGATGCCACACAGCTTATACAGTTTCATCTAGTCCAAAGGTACTTCTAAGGTGGATGACAGCAACAGGACTATTAGACTGAGGCAAGGGGAAGTGTGAAGGGTAGTACACAAGTAAAAAATGGTATAAGCCAGACAGTACATGCTTCACACACACACACACATGCACACATGCACACACGCACACACACACACACACACACACACACACACACACACACACACACACACACACGCACACACACTTGCCAGTATTGGGATTAGAACTCCAGCCTATTTAGTTATGTCTATTATCATGTTACACAGTTACCACATGTGCTGCAGAGCTTACTGAACTTTCACATGGCCAAAGCTGCTAACCACACAGCTGAGGTAAAGTATTACAGGTGGCAGAAAGTCTGCCTTCAGTTCCACCCTTACACCGTACTAGTTCTTTTTGTCTTGCACTTCAAATAGCACTATGGCTTAGCACTTCACCAGGTTATTGTATCAAGAAGTGTGGCACACCTGGGAGCCATCAGCAGTATCCATTCATCACATAAGTAGCCCAAGTACTTACTAGTTTTGTCCACCCCTCCTGGCATGATTGAAGGGCAGTGCTCTGTGCTTTCACCCATTAACCTGGTGCACTTGTCCATGCTGAGGCACTGTTGCAACTGCCTCATTAACACAGATAACCCTCCCCTCTAAACTCCAAACACTCAGACCTGTCAGACTTACCCATATATCACCCAATGTGGACATATGCACTCTCTAGTGAAGACTGGACTAGCAGGTCAAGAGGATAAGATCAACACCTGCACCACACCATATGGAACACATAGTTCACCATGACAGCCACTTTGACAGCCATGACATACAGTGAAAAGCCACACACCTACCTTCACAGTGGCACTCAATGGAAATTTACCCAAACAGCACAGACCAGCAAGACAGACACCAAGTCAGACACCACAACATGGCACATGCCAAGGGACACATATTTAACCTACACAGTGTGCCCTCCAACCTAAGCTCTTAAGGCTAACCACCTTGCACAATACAGTGATCATGGGTAACTCAATACTGAGGCACACACATATCCCACACACTAAGTTGAATATGGAACAGGTAGCCAAATATCTATCACATGCCAGCATCTAACACATGACACAGCCAGTCAGGGCACCCCACAACAGCTACAGTTATCACTCTGTATCCATGTGGCTGTGAATGACATGGGACACACCTGTCTGGACTATGTGACAAAAGACATGTTTGAACTCTCTGATTACATGGCCCTGTCAGGTGTGACAGTAGCCCTGAGCAGTGTATCGTGGTCACCCAGAATGATGCTGCAGTACTATCAACAGATTGACTGCAACATTGGCTTACATGTTTTGTGTCATTCTGAATAAATCCAGTACCTCTCTGCTTGGGATGACATGATTGACAGAGGCCAATGACTTGCCACAGATGCCCTACATCTGTCAGCACTGGGTTTCCAGGTCCTGGCTAAGTGTCTTGCCATGCCTTATTAGGTAGTGTTCCTAAGGTAATTACCACCATAACAGCTAGACATGTATGCAATGTGAGGGTCATGCTGCTCAACAGTAGACATCTAACTGTCAGGATGCAGTCACTCAAAGCACTCATTGGAGTGGAGGACATTAATATGTCTGCTGTAATGGAGAAGTGGTTCACAGTAGCAGACAGCAGCCCTACCTTATCAGGCTATAACGTATTCCACAGCTGTCAGCCCCCAAACATTGACCACACCACACCTCCACAGGTGGTGTTGTCTCCATATTCATTATGGATGGGAACACCTCCAGACTACTATCCAAGCATATTGCATTAGAGATACATCAGGTATAACCACCTTGGGGTACTAGTGCAATCCAGACCATAGCCTGCTATGGGTCCACATCTATGTCCCTAGACTGTCAATGCACATTACTCAACACTCTGCCATCTATGATGGTCCAATGCAATACTGACATAGTATGAGACATCAACTACCCCTACACCACCCGGGGAAAGTAGCCAAGTGCCAGTACAGTGGACCAACACTTCCTGGGATTCATTTCCAATGCCCCAGACTGGCTAATACTGACACCCAGTAGAGGATGCAGCAACCTTGTCCTGTGTTGACCACTTAAATATGGAACTGTTGCTCATCCACAGTTTTCAATCCCTGCATGGTGAGATCCACACAGGCTGCAATCAACATGGAATTCAACATGTCAGCCATGCCCCCCAAAGGGGTAACCACCTTGCAAAACCTGTCCAAAGCTGACTTTGCAGACATGAAAACAGAGGCAGATATCTTCACTGCACCCATGGCAATGGCAAATAGCTGCATGACTGTGGAATCATACAAATATGCAATGTACAAACAGGTACATGAATGTATGGTAAAAGCCGGAGCCAACAGAACCCAGATACTATCCTCCAAACTTTAGGAGACAATGTGATGGTCTCTGCCTTTAGTAAAGTGTACAACAGAAGGGGGACACTGTTGCAGAGAAAGGTGGTGTTCTATGACTGTTGAACTCCTTTATTAGCCTCAGACACAAAGTGGGATCCCTCATGGAATCTCCTACAGGCATCTATGAAGGCAGCCATGCAGCAGACACAGATGACAATCACAATAGCCTTTGATAGGTACATTAACAACCTCCACAGCATAAAACATAAGTGGTGTGAGTTACTGCAGAATGCTAATACCTATGCTGAGACAACAGATATTAGCCACAGTCTTGGCAACACATTCAGTGCCAGCTTTACCCCTCTCTCCCCCCACAAGTGCAGTGCTGAGTGAATGTGTTCTCACATGCTGTATCCTCTTCCTGTTCTAGGCATCTGTGTGTCACCAGTATGTGGCCCTGCAGCAAGACCAAGGGGTATGGCAGTGTGGTAACACATCCACCATGTCTTAGGCAGGGTACAGCTGTATCTGCATGGATTTCTCAGGTCTGTAACACAGTGATTGCATATGCCTCACAGATTATAAGGCTGAGGGTTGTACATAGGTATATGTTGATTTAAAACATCTGTTGTAGAATGGAGAATGATACGTGCTGTGGTTTGGACACACCTCTGATAGCCAATAACCACAGCCACAGGGGATATTCATCAACCCAACACACTGAGATTACTAGTCTCACACACACACACACACACACACACACACACACACACACACACACACACACACACACACACACACACATTTGGCCAATACTGAGATCCTTAGGTTCATTGCTTCATAGGTGTGTAGTAGGTGTATGGGCCTGAAGGCTCTAGAAGGCTAGCCCAAGGGGATACCCTGGCATCAGGACACACGACAATAGGGACATTGTGACTCAGGAGTATAGTCACTGAAGTGGTCCCCAGAGGTGGGTATCGTAGTCCTCATCCACTCATGCAGATTTCTATTGTGGGTGGCCAGTGATGTGCACTGCTTCACATGTATGTGATTTATATTCCATAACACAGACAGTGTCTGAGTTATGCAGCTGTCCCACATGCATGTCCTTTGAACTGTGAAAGTGTGTTTGAGGTCTCTAGGGCGTGTTGTGTGGACAGACTGGTATCTTCAGATGTAGCATTCCTGACATAGGTTGGTAAGACATGGCTGTGTAACTGAGGTAGTGATTGCACCTGCATAGACAGTATGATGCAGGGATTCATTGGAGTCTGTCCATATAGGGCATGTGTATAAGGCATGGTATTCCCTTTGTGGGGTATGTTTGCAGGCTCTACATTTTTGCAGGTGTCCCGTGGAGAACATGACAAAAGGGCCACTTTACACATTCGTTGGGTTACTGAGGGGATGATACAGAGTGACCATGTCCTTTTACTTGCTGGATACCACACACTTAATCAGGAGATGTTACACATCAAATCACTTTCTGATGTCAGTGGCACTGTTGTGGTCAACAGGCAGCTAGCTGTCAATCTGTGTTCCCCATTCTGCTATAACAACATCATTGTTCAGTGGAGTACCACCAGTTTATTACTTCGTGTGAGCCATGGTGTTCCCAGTGGTAATGGCGACACATCTCTTGGCATTAGGGTTATGTCCAGGGTTCTGACAACAGTCATAGTTGTCAGGTATTCTTTGTGCATGATGTCAACATCACATGGATTGGGAATACTACCACCTACCTTACTGTTGTATGCAAATATTTTCGGCCTGGGTGCCTTTGTGTTCTCCTGCACCACAGAATGGTAGATCCCAAACATGAGAGGACACGGGTCTATAACCTGTGTGAAACCAGTCCTGTCTGGTCATCAGTTTGACACGGAGTCCACTGCAATCACACTGTGAGTACTATCTATGAGGCAGTTTGCAGGAGAACTACTAATATAGTGGTGGATGCCTAGCCAAGTGTGTTTGTGTATGATTCCTGGTTGGAGCGTGGTCTCTGAGTATTATAAGTGTTGTCTATATTGTTAACTATTACATACTGTCATACAGTCATTGCACATTGCTCTACACATTTAGGGCTGTGTATTGTCTACACCAACTTCTAAGGTGTTTGACCACTGTTGGCCTTATAATGTGGACACTGGGACATATACTAGGTCATCAATATAATAAAGTTAGCAAACCCCCCACCCCAAATGAATCCTGTTACTATACAATCACACAGGATACTGCTGTCAGACAGACACGCACACATTTGCCAGTACTGAGTTTTGAACCACTGCCTATCTATGGTATTGCTACTACATTATTACACATTTATCACATGCACCACGGAGCTTATAGGATGGATGTTGTCCCAAGGTACTTCTAAGGTGAGGAACCTCACCAGCCCTTGTAAATACTGGCATTGTGTGATGTAATGGTTGACAGATTTCATAAAATACTTTGCCTTACACACACATTTGCTACGCATGAGGTTCAAACCTGTATCTAAATATGTTTTCAGAACTTTATGTTACACATTTAACACATGCACCACTTACCTTACATGGTTTAGGGTTGCCAACAGGTACTTCTAAGGTGAATGATATCTGCAGTACTGCTAAAGTAGGGCACTGAGAAGTGTACTGGGTGTAAATGGGGCCAAAATCTTTAAGGTACAAACACACACATACATACATATACACAAACTTGCCAGGAATGAGATTCAAACCCCTACATATGTCATTATTGCTACTAGATTGTTATGCATTTATCACATGCACAACAGAGCGTATAGGTAGAGCAGTGTCCAAGCATATCTTTAAGATGAGAGTGACATCAGCAGACATTGTAAAGTATTATACTTTGAAATGTACTGGCTGTGTACGGGCACAAAATACTACAACCTACTGATATACCCACACACTCACACAAACAGACACACTTTTACAATTGCAGTCATTGTAAAGTATTACCCTTTGAAATGTACTGGTTGTGTATGGACATAAAATACTTCAACCTACTGATATGCACACATACACACACACACACACACACACACACACACACACACACACACACACACACACACACAAACAGACACACTTTTACAATTGCGGGTACTGACATTGGAGCTCCTACCAAAGAAGTGTTTTGCACTACAGTATTATACAGTTATTGCAAGTGTCACGGAGCTTATATGTTGTAGAGCTGTCCAAAGGTATCTTTGAAGGTAAGTGACATCAGCAGCAGTGCTAAAGGAGGGGTAAGGGAAGGGCAGTGAGTGTGAATGGCCTCAAAATTACATTTTTACAAAGGCACACACACTCTCTCACACAAACGCACACATTTTCACAGTTGCCAGTACCGAGATTAGAACTATTACCTAATTACATTGCCATACTGTAGTATTATGCAGTTATCACAAGAGTGTTCAGACCAAGGGTTACCTACCAGGGGCTAAATGATCTGGAGATAGTAGAGCATTACAGGGTGGACAGGGACACCGTACAGCAAATTGTTGAGCTGTGCCGGCCACGCTTCAGAGCCAGAAATAACAGAGGGGAACCCATCCCAGTGGAAACAAAGGTATGTGTAAGCTTGAAAATACTATCCACAGCTACCTTTCAAAGGCCAACTGGGGATATCATGGGGATCTCACAGGCATCAGCATCCAGGGCACTCCACCACATGCCAATGAGCACATATACTTCCCCCGAACGCAGAAGGAGTTGGCCAGCAATATGCATCTCGTCCACTGTGTGGCAGACTACCCAGAGGTACTGGGTGCAATAGACTGCATGCACATACACATCAAGTCACCACCCGGTGAGCAGGGTAGGTACTACATAAACCACAAGGGATAACCCTCCATCAACTGCCAGGTCATGTGCAATGCCCAGGGCATTATCGTGGATGTGTGTGCTGGCAGCCCTGGAAGCTACCACGACTCCCACATCTGGCATGCCTCACAGCTGTATTGGGTATTTGCCAGGGGGGACATCCCATATGGCCACGTGGTGGGAAATGCTGGCTATGCACTGGAACCATGGATGATGACTCCCATCAGAAATGCACACACACCCATGCAAGAACACCATAATGAGGCACACGCACAAACCAAAATCATCATAGAGCATGTGTTTGGGATGCTGAAATCATGGTTCAATTGCATGGACATAAATGGTGGAGCCTTGCAGTACTCTGCAGGCACATGTGCCCATATCTTCATAGTATTGTCATGCTATATAATATGATCTTGCAGAAATAGCTGCAGCAGGGACAGAATGGTGAAGGCCCTCACAGCCCACCACTATTGCCAAAGGCACCACAGGCACAGAGGGACACAGACCACGAACACCCTGTGCCAGCCCCAGTAGGCAGATGGAGGCATGCCCAGTATGCCCATGCCTTAGCAAAGAGGGAAAAGTCACTGAAGTGGTCCCCAGGGGTGCGTATCGTAGTCCTCATCCACTCATGCAGATTTCTATTGTGGGTGGCCAGTGATGTGCACTGCTTCACATGTATGTGATTTATATTCCATAACACGGACAGTGTCTGAGTTATGCAGCTTCGTCCCACATGCATGTCCTTTGAACTGTGTGGTAAAAGTGTAAGCTGAAAGCCCTAGGTCTCTAGGGCGTGTTGTGTGGACAGACTGGTATCTTCAGATGTAGCATTCCTGGCATGGGTTGGTGCGACATGGCTGTGTAACTGAGGTAGGTGATTGCACCTGCATAGACAGTATGATGCAGGGATTCATTGAGTCTGTCCATATATAGGGCATGTGTATAAGGCATAATATTCCCTTTGTGGGGGTATGTTTGCAGGCTCTACATTTTGCAGGTGTCCGTGGAACATGACAAAAGGGCCACTTTACACATTCGTTGGGTTACTGAGGGGATGATACAGAGTGACCATGTCCTTTTACTTGCTGGATACCACACACTAATCAGAGATGTTACACATCAAATCACTTTCTGATGTCAGTGGCACTGTTGTGTGGTCAACAGGCAGCTAGTTGTCAATCTGTGTTCCCCATTCTGCTATAACAACATCATTGTTCAGTGGAGTACCACCAGTTTATTAGCTGCATGTGAGCCATGGTGTTCCCAGTGGTAATGGCGACACATCTCTTGGCATGTTAGGAGGTTATGTCCAGGGGTTCTGACAACAGTCATAGTTGTCAGGTATTCTTTGTGCATGATGTCAACATCACGCTTGGATTGGGAATATACTACCACCTACCTTACTGTTGTATATACAAATATTTTCGGCCTGGGTGCCTTTGTGTTCTCCCACCAGCAGAACAGGATCCCAAACATGAGAGGACACGGGTCTGTAACCTGAAACCAGTCCTGTCTGGTCATCAGTTTGACATGTGGTCCTGCAATCACACTGTGAGTCACTATCTGTGAGGCAGTTTGCAGGAGAACTACAATATAGTGGTGGATGCCTAGCCAAGTGTGTTTGTGTATGATTCCTGGTTGGAGCGTGGTCTCTGAGTATATTATAAGTGTTGTCTATATTGTTAACTATTACATACTGTCATACTGTCATTGCAATACTGCTACACATTTAGGGCTGTGTATTGTCTACCAACTTCTAAGGTGTTTGACCACTGTTGGCCTTATAATGTGGACACTGGGACATATACTAGGTCATCTAAAGCCATAATAAAGTTAGCAAACCCCCCACCCCAAATGCATCCTGTTACTATACAATCAATAGTATGTGATACTGCTGTCAGACAGACACGCACACATTTGCTGTTAAAGTACTGAGTTTTGAACCACTGCCTATGCCTATGGTGATTGCTACTACATTATTACACATTTATCACATGCACCACGGAGCTTATAGGATGGATGTTGTCCCAAGGTATTTCTAAGGTGAGGAACCTCACCAGCCCCTTGTAAATACTGGCATTGTGTGATGTAATGGTTGACAGATTTCATAAAATACTTGCCTTACACACACATTTGCTACGCATGAGGTTCCAAACCTGTATCTAAATATGTTTTCAGAACTTTATGTTACACATTTAACACATGCACCACTTACCTTACATGGTTTAGGGTTGCCAACAGGTACTTCTAAGGTGAATGATATCTGCAGTACTGCTAAAGTGAAAGGGCACTTGAGAAGTGTACTGGGTGTAAATGGGGCCAAAATCTTCAAGGTACAAACACACACATACATACATATACTGCAAACTTGCCAGGGCCAGTGATTCAACCTACATATGTCATTATTGCCACTAGATTGTTATGCATTTATCACATGCACAACAGAGCGTATAGGTAGAGCAGTGTCCAAGCATATCGTTAAGGTGAGAGTGACATCAGCAGACATTGTAAAGTATTATACTTTGAAATGTACTGGCTGTGTACGGGCACAAAATACTACAACCTACTGATATACCCACACACTCACACAAACAGACACACTTTTACAATTGCAGTCATTGTAAAGTATTACCCTTTGAAATGTACTGGCTGTGTATGGACATAAAATACTTCAACCTACTGATACACACACATACACAGACACACACACACACACACACACACACACACACACACACAGACACACACACTCACACAAACAGACACACTTTACAATTGTATTGACATTGGAGCTCCTACCAAAGAAGTGTTTTGCACTACAGTATTATACAGTTATTGCAAGTGTCACGGAGCTTATATGTTGTAGAGCTGTCCAAAGGTATCTTTGAAGGTAAGTGACATCAGCAGCAGTGCTAAAGGAGGGGTAAGGGAAGGGCAGTGAGTGTGAATGGCCTCAAAATTACATTCTTACAAAGGCACACACACTCTCTCACACAAACGCACACATTTTCACAGTTGCCAGTACCGAGATTAGAACTATTACCTAATTATATTGCCATACAGACCCTCCAAGAGAAAAAACGCTGAGAGAAGAAGGGAGCCACTTTTGAGATTTTAAGTATTTTTTCTGTTTATTTGCTAAGTTTTTCTGCATAGCTGCCTAGCTTGAGCATTTGCTGGCTTGTTAAACTTGATTTTTGTATTAGTATCTGTATTTAGAGCACAACCAAAAGCTGTTTGCTGAATTTCCTGTTTGCACTTAATTTTAAATAGTTTTTTTCTTAAAACTTGCATATTTTCTGTCCTTGACCTAGCACTCTTGTGTGGGGTCATTTACTGCACTGTTATAACTTGATATTACTTAGAACCTCTGCTATCTCTGAAAAAAAAAAAAAAAAAAAATCTTGCTTTTTCCCACTTTTCTGAGAGTTAAAAGTTCAGTTACCGGCTTGCTGTTCCTGAACTATTTGAAAGTTTCTGTGAGGCCATTTTTGCTTGGGCTAAAGGAAAGTCTCTGTTGATCAGTGGCAGTGAATAACATTGAGCAGCTTCCCTGCCCCCGTAGAGGTGGTTACTGACTTGAAACTGTAGTTTTATTGGCCACTAGGGGTCATTTCCAAAACTCCTTCATCTTCCTCTCTTAAAACCTAGTTGCCTCGTGGTTTGGGCGTCTTTTCAGGCTTGTTGGCTGTTGGTGAAGCACCCTCCAAGAGGAAAAATGCTGAGAGCAGAAGGAGCCACTTTTGAGATTTTAAGTATTTTTTCTCTGTTTATTTGCTAAGTTTTTCTGCATAGCTGCCTAGCTTGAGCATTTGCTGGCTTGTTAAACTTGATTTCTGTATTAGTAGCTGTATTTAGAGCACAACCAAAAGCTGTTTGCTGAATTTCCTGTTTGCACTTAATTTTAAATCGTTTTTTTCTTAAAACTTGCATATTTTCTGTCCTTGACCTAGCACTCTTGTGTGGGGTCATTTATTGCACTGTTATAACTTGATATTACTTGTGAACCTCTGCTATCTCTGAAAAAACAAAAACAAAAAAAAATCTTGCTTTTTCCCACTTTTCTGAGAGTTAAAAAAGTTCAGTTGCAGGCTTGCTGTTCCTGAACTATTTGAAAGTTTCTGTGAGGCCATTTTTGCTTGGGCTAAAGGAAAGTCCCTCTGTTGATCAGTGGCAGTGAATAACATTGAGCAGCTTCCCTGCCCCCCCCCCCCGTAGAGGTGGTTACTGACTTGAAACTGTAGTTTTATTGTACGTTTTGGGTCTATTCCTGCTTCTTTCCAGTCCCTGCTATCAAGCACGCTTTAACGTGCTTTAGCGCGATTTAGCGCGGAGTTGCCACTAGAGCAGCATCGGGCAGTGCCGGTTAAAAAAGGTTAAACTCTTTCTGGCTCCAGAAAGTCTGTTCTTCAATTTTTCCATTAGAACTGCTCTGTTAGGAACCTAAACAGTTTACACCTTCACTAAAAAGTGCAGCACTTGTTCCAAATAGCTTTTTCTTCTCAAAAAGCTCAGCACTTGTCTTATAAGCATATCCTTTGTCTTATAAGCATTCTCTTTGCAGGTCAAGCACTCCTATATTATACAAATCTCTCACTAGCAAAACCCCCCAGGAGTGCCCACTTCCCTGCTAAGCCCACTACTTTTCTGTCTCATACCAACTCATAAATCTTTCTAGCATGTCGAAGGGTCAGATGCTGGCGTCCTCTCCTGCCCAGTTGGTGAATCTGGGAATTCTGAGACAATGCTACAATTGCCTCATGTACATGGACAACCCTCTCCTCCTCCCACATAACACTAACACTTGCGAGAGATGCAGCTATTTAGCCAAACTGGAGGCTGAGCTCTCTCAACTCAGGACTGGCAAGACCAGGCAGGAGGAGAAGGCAACTACACACACCACAATACCAGTCTCACATAACTCAACCACACCACTGAATCAAACACATAAACACACTAAGACATACTCGGAGGCTCTGAGTAAAAATTTACCTAAACAGCAGAGGCCTCCAAAGCAGACACCCAAGCAACTGCAAACTCAATACACCACACAAACAACACATAAACAACAAAATCAGTGTGCAAAGCAGTCACTGCCCTTAAGGCCAAATACAACACCAAACATACTTGTCATAGGTGACTCCATAGTCAGACACACTGACGTCCCACTCACCAGGCTGAACAAGGAGAAGGTCATGGTAAGCTGCATACCGGGCGCTAGAATCCACCACATAACACAAGCACTCAGGTCACTCCACGGCAAGTACAAGTATGACACAGTCATTGTCCATGCTGGTGTGAACGACCTGAGGCGTACCTCCCTGGACTACATGAAAAGAGACATAGAGGAGCTCTCTGATTATGTAGCCCAGGCAGGTATGACCCTGACCCTGAGCAGTATCCTTCCTTCACCAAGAATGATGCCACAATATATTGACAAGATGATCAGCTTTAACAATTGGCTTAATTTCTGGTGTCATTCAAAGGGGATCCAGTGCCTGTCTGCCTGGGATGACATGCTCGACAAGCCACGCTGCTTCGCAAGGGATGGCTTGCACCTGTCACCCCTGGGATTCCGGATATTGGCTAAGGCTCTTGCCACCCCCATAGTGCCTTTTTTAGGCAAGGCTCAAATTCTAAACCTACCACCCTAGAAAACAAAAATGTGAAGAAACTAAGGGTAATGCTGCTCAATGCCAGGAGTCTAAATCTCAAAATGCACGCACTCGAGGCCCTTCTCAGTATGGAGAACATCGATGTCTGTGCTGTGACTGAAACCTGGTTCATGGCTCCTGAGAGCACCCCGGCACTATCAGGTTTCATCTCATATCATGTGTTCCAGCCCCAAAACCCGGACCACACCACAAAAGGAGGGGGTGTATCCATATTCATCAAGGATACCCACACCTCCAGGTTGGTGGCTACGCCTGCAAGCATCGGAAACCATCCAGGTGCAATTAACCATAGGCAAAACTGCTCTACAATTTGTAGCATGCTACAGGCCACCCTCTCAAACTCAGGAAACCCACACAGCCTTCCTGAAGACGCTGGAGGGTATAAATGTATCACCAAAGACCATCATATTGGGTGACTTCAACTACCCGAATATAGACTGGGAACATTACTCAAGTCCAAACTTTCTAGCCCAAAGGTTCCTGGAGTTTATAAATTCAAATGCCATGGAACAACTAGTCACCATCCCCACAAGAGGAGAAAATATACTAGATCTCATCATCACGAACATGGGGACAAAATGCTCCACACCGGAAGTATGTCCCTCATTGGTGAGATCAGATCATAAACTAATCTCACTAGAAATCCACATCCGGGCCCCACCCGAAACAGGAAAGACCACAGTGAAGAACTTCTCTAAAGCAAACTTCACAATACTCAAGACAGGTGTGGTATCCTTCAAGGCCCCCGAGCCAATGGAAACCACAACCCAAGCTGGGAAGCCCTTACAAATGCCTTCTATGAACACCTTCAGGACTGCATGGATCAGGCAATCCCAAATAAACCCAAGACTCTTTCCACCAAGGGCAAGCGTCCAGTCTGGTGGACCCCAGCCATAAACAAACTTTACAATAAGAGGAGAAAGCTATTACATGATAGAGCAAAATCCCAAAAGGGAAGACATCTTTGATCAGCACTAGCAAGAAACTACGATCCCTCATAAAATCATCCAAGGCCAACTTTGAGAGAAAAATTGCCATAGATTCAAAAGACAATCATAAGGCCTTCTTCAGCTATGTCAGAAACCTGGGTGGAAACTCCCAGATATGCTCAGAATTAGTCCAAAATTATACAAAAATCACTGAACCCACAGACATTGCCAACATACTGGCAGACAGGTTCAGTGCAAACTTCACCCCTCTCCCCAAAGGAGAGATAACTATCCCAACTGAGAGTAGCCTCCCAGACATCTCAAATGCGCAGGTGAAAGCTGCTCTCTCTAAAGCTAAAAACACAGCATCAATGGGACCGGATAGGGTCCCCGGCTGTGTGTTACATGAACTCAATGAAGAACTAAACCCACACATAAGGCAGCTGTTTAATCTTAGCCTCACCACAGGATATGTGCCCAAGGAGTGGCGTACGGCAACTGTGGTCCCACTCCACAAAGGCGGTGCCTCTACGGACCCTGATAATTACCCCATAAGCTTAACAAGCCTGGTCTGCAAAGCTATGGAGAGGATCATAATGGAACTCATAAACAAGGACATAGGGGACTTGCAGACCTTGGACCCAACCCAGTTTGGCTTTGTCAAGGGCAGATCTTGCCTTTTGAACTTGGTCGACTTCTTCGAAACAGTCACCAAGGCCATTGATGAGGGAAAGGCAGTCCATACAGCCTACCATGACCTTGCAAAAGCTTTCGACACAATACCCCACTCGGTTATTATAGAGAAACTTACCAGCTTAAATGTAAACCCATATGTCACAAGATGGGTTGAAAACTGGCTAAAGGACAGAACCCACAGGGTTAGAGTTGCTGGAGCCATGTCAGACTCCAAGCCGGTTACAAGTGGAGTCCCACAGGGCTCAGTCCTTGGCCCCCTATTGTTCGGCATCTACTTCTCAGAAGTACAGGCAAACATAGGAGGACTATGGCTGACAAAGTTTGCGGATGACTGCAAACTGGGTGCCATAGTGGATAGCACATCAGACACAGACATCCTTCAGAGGGGTCTCACGGAAACTGATAGCTGGTGCCAGAGCCATGGCCTGAAGTTAAACGCAAAAAAGTGTATAGTCATACCCTTCGGGAAAAACAAGGTAACCCCAAGCTACCATATAGGTGGCAACCCACTAAGCACAGACGAGGTTATCAGGGACCTGGGGACCCAGGTTGACAGTGGCCTCTCGTTTGACGCTCACATTGCTAAAGTGGTTTGAAAGACCTTCTACATTGCCCACCTGATCATGAAGGGATTCACATCCAGATCAAGTGAGGTCATTGTTCCCCTGTACTCTTCACTTATCAGGCCAATGATCGAGTACAATGCCCCATTCGGGATGTATCTCACCCAACACCTGCAGCAATTGGAGAGACCCCAAAAGTTCCTCACCAAAAGGATAAAGGGACTCCAAAACCTGTCATATGCTGCCAGACTGAAGAAACTCCAACTCTATTCAGTTGCATACCGTCTGCTCAGAGGTGACCTGTGCCTGACATACAAGGCCATGACCAACCCGAATTAATGGACATGCTCCACCTCAAAAATCCAAATCCACCAAACCACTAGAGCAAGAGACTTAAACCTTAGCACGGATATAAATAGGATGTGCTGGAGGGATAGATTTATCACCCAGAGACTCCCCATGCTGTGGAATAAAATCCCGGTCCATGTGAGGCAGAGCACCTCGCTGGCTCTGTTCAAGAGAAATCTTGACCGGTGGATGGGAGATCGTAGGTTTACCCCAGGAATCATCTCTGTGTCACTACTGGACAGAGGCACAACAAACTAATGGGCACAGTATTTCTAACATAAGGGGCGGCGTAAGCCACATAACTTTGGGCTAGGCTTATAAATGCCCTAGAGCAGTTAGCCTAGTATAAACCTATGAACCTATGAACCTATACTATAGTATTATGCAGTTATCACAAGTGCCCCAGAGCTTATAGGGTTGCAAATTGCCCAATGGGTTATTACAGGGTGACTGACATCAGCAGGAGTGCTAAAGTCAGACAATGGGGAGTGTAATGAGTGTGAATGGCCTCAAACTCATTTATCTACAAACATACACACACACACACACACACACACACACACACACACACACACACACACACACACACACACACACACACACACACATACTCACACACAACTTTACATTTGACAGGACTGAGATTACAAATGATACATGAATACTTATTTGTACTATAGTGTTACACAGTTATCACAAGGACCACTGAGACTATAGGACTGAGGGCTAACAAAAGGAATTTCTTCATTGAATGACATCAGCACATCATGTGAAATAGGCCACTGGGATGTGTACTCAGTGTGAAAGGCCTCATAATGGGATTCTCTCTGTCGCTGTCAGTCTCTCTCTTCCCCACATCTCTGTGTGTGTATGTTTGACATGTTATATTATGTTGGCCTTAGATATGTGTGGGTATTCTATCCAGTGTGCATGTGTGTGTGTGTGTGTGTGTGTGTGTGTGTGTGTGTGTGTGTGTGTGTGTGTGTGCGCGTGTGTGTGTGTGTGTGTGTGTGTGTGTGTGTGTGTGTGTGTGTGTGTGTGTGTGTGTGTGTGAAGTGTGAATGGTGTACAATTTGGTGTGTGTGTGCAGAGACATCTATGAATAACAGATAACTATAGTCCACCGTGTTGTCAGACATGGGCTTCATTCAAGGTGACCATTTTGTTACACGACCTAAACCAGGACACTTAAGCTGCAGCCTATTTATAGGCCTACAGCCCTACACTTATCCCTGCACCCTACATGTGGAACATGCCTTGCAACACAAAATTCACAGATTCTGGAGGACATCTTTACAAAAATAGGGACAGCTTTTAAATATTCCTTTTCTAAGCTTATAAAGTTGCTAGAATAACATGATTCTGTGTTAGCATGCATTTTCTGAAGGATATGAAGCCTACAACTCAAAAGTATGACATTATTTTGTTAGTTCAGTCCTCAGTGATTTACCAGAAAACTATAATTTTTATGAGGATCAGAAGCAGACCAAAAATATAAGGCAAAAATCTGGACATTCTAGAAAGTTGAGAGATATGCTATGCACCAAGGGAATTAACTGTATGGGTAATTTTCTGAGAAAACCATTTTCTTCTCTGTTCATTACCAGTGTGTCTGTTACACAGAACATATTCCATGGAATTCACATGGTGTGATACTGGGTGAGGAAGGCTCACAGAGGAGTAAATAATGGGGGGGGGGGGGCAAAGGACCATAAATAGGGACACTTTTGAAATATTCCCAGGATTCATGAAGCTTGCGCCAGATGCAGGCGTAGTGTAGGCGTTCTAACTCTAAATATGGCCGCTGAGTGATTCAGGTATGAGCTGTTTCCACTTGCACTTCCAGCGTACAGCAGAGCTGCGCAGCTCCTGGTGCATGTATGCTAATTACCCCATGTGCAATAGTGTAGCATGCAAATGAAGGTACATAGCGATTCATGAAGTGGTGCAGGCATAGCGTAAGCAGACAGAAATGTAAACCAAAAAAAGGTTTACATTTTTTCAAACATAAAATCGGAGCCATGAAAGCGGACCAAACTTACATATGATAATGTTAATATATGCCATTGTCCATGTTGGTGTCAACGACCTGAGACATACCTCCTTGGACTACATGAAAAGGGACATCGAGGAGCTCTCTGATTATGTAGTCCAGGCAGGTATGACCCTGACCCTGAGCAGTATCCTACCTTCACCTAGAAAGATGCCACAATACAGTGATAAGATGATCAGCTTTAATAATTGGCTTAAATTCTGGTGTCATTCAAAGGGGATCCAATGTCTGTCTGCCTGGGATGACATGCTGGACAAGCCACGCTGCTTCGCAAGGGACGGCTTGCACCTGTCACCCTGGGCTTCGGATATTGGCAAAGGCTCTTGCCACCCCATAGTGCCTTTTTAGGCAAGGCTCAAATTCTAAACCTACCACCCTAGAACACCAAAAGAAAAAACTAAGGGTAATGCTGCTCAACGCCAGAAGTCTCAATCTCAAGATGCACGCCTTTCGAGGCCCTTCTCAATATGGAGAACATCGATGTCTGTGCTGTGACAGAAACCTGGTTCAAGGCTCCTGAGAGCACCCCAGCACTAACTATCATGCGTTCTGGCACCAAAATCCAGACAACACCAAGAAAGGAGGGGGGGTGTCCATATTCATAAAGGACACCCACACCTCAAGTTTGAGTAACCCACGATGCATTGGAGACCATCCAGGTGCAATTAACCATAGGCAAGACTGCTCTGCAATTTGTAGCATGTTACAGGCCACCCTCTCAAACTCAGGAACCTCATATGGCCTTCCTGAAAACATTGGAGGGGATAAATGTATCTCCAAACACCATCATACTAGGTGACTTCAACTACCCTAATATAGACTGGGAACACTACTCAAGCCCAAACACTCTAACCCAAAGATTCCTGGAGTTCATAAACTCAAATGCCATGGAACAACTAGTCACCATCCCCAGAAGAGGAGAAAACATACTTGATCTCATCATCACGAACATGGGATCAAAATGTTCAACACCGGAAGTATACCCCTCACTGGTGAGATCAGATCATAAACTAATCTCGCTGGAGGTCCTCATCCCGCCTCCACCTGAAACAAAAAAGACCACAGTGAAAAACTTCTCAAAAGCCGACTTCACATTTCTAAAAACTAGTGTGGTCTCCTTTAAGGCCCCTGAACCAGTGGTAAACATTACTCAAACCGCTGAATCACTTACAAATGCCTTCTACCAGCGCCTACAGGACTGCATGGATCAGGCTATCCCAAACAAAACTAAGACTCTCTGTACCAAAGGCAAGCGTCCAGTCTAGTGGACCCCAGCCATAAACAAGCTCTACAACAAAAGGAGGAAGCTACTACAAGATAGAGCAAAATCCTTGAAAGGTAAGACACCTTTGATCATCATAAGTAAAAAACTAAGAGCTCTCATAAAATCATCCAAGGCAAATTTTGAGAGAAAAATCGCCAAGGACTCAAAAGACAATCATAAGGCCTTCTTTAGCTATGTTAGAAACCTAGGAGGAAACTCCCAGATATGCTCAGAATTAGTTCAAAATGATGTGAAAATTACTGAACCTTTACACATTGCCAACATACTGGCTGACAGGTTCAGTGCAAACTTCTCCCCTCTCTTTGCGCCAAAAGGAGAGATATCTATACCAGAGGATTGTAGCCCCCAAACATCTCCAACGCCCAGGTGACAACTGCTCTCACTAAGGCAAAACACAGCATCCATGGGACGGATGGTGTCCCGGCTGTGCTTCACGAACTCAATGAGAATTAAACCCACAATTAGGACAGCTGTTTAATCTTAGCCTCACCTCAGGATGCACCAAGGAGTGGCGCACGGCGAATGTGGTCCCACTTCATAAGGGCGGTGCCTCCACCGACCCTAGAAATTACCACCCCATTAGCTTGACAAGCCTTATCTGCAAAGTCATGGAGAGGATCATAATGGAACTCATAAATAAAGACATAGGGAACTTGCAGACTTTGGATCCAACCCAATTTGGCTTTGTCAAAGGCAGATCCTGCCTCTTAAACTTGGTTGACTTTTTTGAGACAGTCACCAAGGCCATTGATGAGGGAAAGGCAGTCCATACAGCCTACCTCGACCTGGCAAAGGCCTTCGACACAATACCCCACTCAGGTATCATCGAAAAACTCATCAGCTTGAATGTAAACCCATACATCACAAGATGGGTTGCAAACTGACTAAGTGACAGAACCCACAGGGTCAGAGTTGCTGGAGCCATGTCAGACTCAAAGCCTGTCACTAGTGGTGTCCCACAGGGCTCAGTCCTGGGTCCACTCTTGTTTGGTATCTACTTTTCTGAAGTACAAGCAAACACAGGAGGGTTATGGCTGACAAAGTTTGCAGATGACTGCAAACTGGGCGCCATAGTCAAAAACACATCTGACACAGATATCCTTCAGCAGGGCCTCACAGAAACGGATAACTGGTGCCAGAGCCATGGCCTAAAGTTAAACATAAAAGAAATCCTTAGTCATACCTTTCGGGAAAAACAAGGTTACCCCTAGCTACCATATAGGTGGCAATCCACTGAGCACAGAAGAAGTCATCAGGGATCTGGGGACCCAGGTTGACAGTAGCCTTTCATTTGACACTCATGTTGCTAAAGTAGTTAGGAAAACCTTCTATATTGCCCACCTGATCATGAAGGGATTCACATCTAGATCAAGGGAGGTCATCGTCCCCCTGTACTCATCACTCATTAGACCTATGATTGAGTACAATGCCCCGTTCAGAATGTATCTGACCCGACACCTGCTGCAGCTTGAAAGGCCCCAAAGTTCCTCACCAAAGGATAAAGGGTCTCAAAATATGTCTTATGCTGCCCAACTGAAAGAACTCCAGCTCTATTCAGTCTCATACCGCTTGCTCAGAGGTGACCTGTGCCTGACATATAAGGCCATGTCAAACCCAGATTTGATGAATATGCTTCACCTCAAAAATCTAGATCCCTCAGAACCACAAGGGCGGGAGACTTAAACCTTGACACGGTTATAAATAGAACGTGCTGGAGGGACAGATTCATCACCCAGAGACTCCCTATGCTGTGGAACAAAATCCCAGTACATGTGAGGCAGAGCACCTCGCTGGCCTTGTTCAAGAGGAATCTTGACCAATGGATGGGAGATCGCAGATATACCCCAGGGATTACTTCAGTGTCACTGCTTGACAGAGGCACAGCAAAATAATAGGCATAGTTTTTATTCAAACTAAAGGGGTGGCTAAAGCCACATAACTATGGGCTAGGCTTATAAATGCCCTTGGGCAGATAGCCTAGTATGAACCTATGAACCTATGAATATATAGCCAATGGCATAAAAAAACATGCACAACACATAAAAAAATAACATTTACTGCCATGGTCACACTAATGCAAAGTAAACCCGCAGTGCTTTGGTGCGCAAACGGGATCATAAGGAAAATATATTTAGATGTCATAAAACTGCAATGTAACACAATTCATGAATTCCCCATAATAGTCAATGGCACGAATGCTAAAGCACAACCATGGCTCAAGGGTTGCTAAGGGTCTGTGACAGTGTTCTGCACGGTAACTAGGAATTAGTAGTCAATGCCATTCAAAAGAGTCAAGTAATATTGAATCGCAAATGCCCTGCCAGCGTAAGTCTGTACCACATGGCGTAGCAGTACAACACTGAGGAGTGGCCTGGAGGTAAACATGACATCAAGAGAGTGGTGTGCCACTGTAGTTGTAAGCACATTGGAGCATTGCTAGTCCGGGTTGCCTGTTGCTAAGCAAAGTCACAGGATAGGGGTGTGGAAGTAGCCATATCTTTTCTTAGCTGAGAGCAAACAAGGTGACCGAAAGTGCATGTGAGCGTGGATGAAAACACGCTCGAAACCTGGTAAACTGCTACGCGTGGCACACACCACAGCTGAAACATGAAGGTTACAGGAAGACAATAAGAAATGGCACAACATGGTAATTGGAGTACAAATGAGTAATTAACACCTAGGAAATCACAGTGGGCCATTGATGATAGCTAACAAGACTGCTAGCAGCTACCTGCAGAACAAGAATGGGGAGGTGCCGTACTGCAAAGAAAAAAGAAAAGTCATAGCATAACAAAGCAAACCTGCAGTAGATCAGCTACATAACACATTTCACAACACAATCCTGGGTTGGGAAAGTGCAAAACAAGAAAGCAGGCAGCTGGATACATGCCTGACAATGGGAAGGGAATCAGGTTGAAAAGTGAAGTAAAGGGCAAGAGATGAATCATGACAGCCAAGTGTAATTCAACACCAAAGGCCTCACAATAGCAGTACCTGCTGTAAAACCCATAAGTAAGATACCCTGCAGGTGGAATTGCACATACACACCCACTGACATCAACAGCTTCCAAAGCAAAATAGTATAAAGTGTGAAAGCACCTCACACACACTTGCGTATTCCCAAACACTCTGCAGCATCAGTGTAAACAGACGGGGAAGTTTTAAAATGTACATGTTAGGGGCTGCCATAGCTTTGATTCATCAGCATGTGTCGGAGACTGAAGGCGGTGTGGAGGATGATGCTGACAACCACCTCAGGCACCGGAGGAGGAGAAGAGTGTTCAGACCAAGGGTTACCTACCAGGGGCTAAATGATCTGGAGATAGTAGAGCATTACAGGGTGGACAGGGACACTGTACAGCAAATTGTTGAGCTGTGCCGGCCACTCTTCAGAGCCAGAAATAACAGAGGGGAACCCATCCCAGTGGAAACAAAGGTATGTGTAAGCTTGAAAATACTATCCACAGCTACCTTTCAAAGGCCAACTGGGGATATCATGGGGATCTCACAGGCATCAGCATCCAGGGCACTCCACCAGTTCCTGGATACTATGTTACCACATACCAATGAGCACGTATACTTCCCCCGAATGCAGAAGGAGTTAGCCAGCAATATGCATCTCGTCCACTGTGTGGCAGACTACCCAGAGGTACTGGGTGCAATACACTGCATGCACATACACATCAAGTCACCACCCAGTGAGCAGGGTAGGTACTACATAAACCACAAGGGATACCCCTCCATCAACTGCCAAGTCATGTGCAATGCCCAGAGCATTATAGTGGATGTGTGTGCTGGCAGCCCTGGAAGCTACCACGACTCCCACATCTGGCATGCCTCACAGCTGTATTGGGTATTTGCCAGGGGGGACATCCCATATGGCCACCTGGTGGGAAATGCTGGCTATGCACTGGAACCATGGATGATGACTCCCATCAGAAATACACACACACCCATGCAAGAACACCATAATGAGGCACACGCACAAACCAAAATCATCATAGAGCATGTGTTTGGGATGCTGAAATCATGGTTCAATTGCTTGGACATAAATGGTGGAGCCTTGCAGTACTCTCCAGGCACGTGTGCCCAAATCTTCATAGTATTGTCATGCTATATAATATGATCTTGCAGAAACAGCTGCAGCAGGGACAGAATGGTGAAGGCCCTCACAGCCCACCACTATTGCCAAAGGCACCACAGGCACAGAGGGAAACAGACCACAAACACCCTATGCCAGCCCCAGTAGGCAGATGGAGGCATGCCCAGTATGCCCATGCCTTAGCAAAGAGGGAATGTATAGCACACACGCTGACAGTGTAGGCCCCTACGGACTGACCCTTCTCCACCTGCACACACAGTAAACATGGATGGCACACACACATGACCACCTGTAAATTGTCATGTGTAGGTGGTCTAATGTGTGCATCCTACATAGGCAGCCCTCAACTATTGTAAACACAACTGCCATTAGCACAAGGTAAGTCAATACCTGAACAGTAAATTAATCTATCAGCATGTGTCGATACTGTATGTACAGGTTCATAGACACATAGGTAGGTACATGCTTAACTGCCCGAGGCCATTCATAAGCTTAGCCAAAATGTGTCTGCTGTCACCACCCCATTGATTAGGTAACTGGCACTTTTTGGAGCAGAGCCAATTGCGGGATCCCTGGGGTGTATCCTCTGTTCCTCACACACTCTGCAAGGATTCCCTGGTGTGTTATTGAGGGGCTCTGTATAATGTAATCAGGGATGTAGTTACAAAGCATGTGGAGTGCCCATGACAGGAATCTGTCACTCCAGCATCTTCCAGTTATGGTTGTGGCAAGGTGTAGCTCATTACAGTGTGTGGATCACTGTGACATGCATTCCCATAGGTGGAGCATATCCATTAAGACTGACTTGGACATGACATTAACAGGTATCATACATATGTACACCAACTGACTTACACATTTGTTTGCAGTATTGAGGAGCGGCTGTAGTACACTGTACATACTAAACACCATAGAAGTTGTACATATCCCAGATGCCTCAGTGTAAAGCCAGTGACCATGGTGTTCATGGTCCCGGTTTCAAGACCTGCAAGGGTTGTTATGTATTTTGAGGTCTTGAATAAGGGATGTTGGATGCAGCTTATTAAAGCACTTTTAAGCACATGTTAGTGGATTATTGCGCCGGTAAGCACCGCTTAAACATGACTACACGGATAAGTGCAACACGGGTCTAACCTTTGCTGAACATTGCACAGATCACGGGCAAAGCTACCCACAACTGCTGAAATGTGTGTTATTCCCCCTTGTACTACCAGTGCCTGCTCTGAGAGGTAAAACAACCACTGCCAGGATTAGAACACGCAACCATGTATACAATCTTCACAATAACCTATCACTAAGCTACCTGAGATGTACCAAAGTAAGTTGTGTATTGTGACAGGTTAAAACACAAAAGGAAGGGCTTAGTGGAAATAAGACAAACCGCCATGTACCCAGTGTAAGGTGTATGCTCTATATATATATATATATATATATATATATATATATATATATATATATATATATATATATAAATCAACGTATATAGAGAGAGAGAGGGAGAGAGAGAAAGATATATGTCGATATATATGGATATACATATATATGTAGATATATACATAGGTTAACAACATCTACACAACCATGGAGGTGCATATAAATAGGATAACTAACAAATACTGAATGCTTTACAAACCGACGCGCTTAATCACAAGGCTTAAAGACCAAAAGACCACAGTACCGAAACACCAGAACTGCAAGTTTTACAATCCCGATGTTAAGGGACATTTAGTTAGTGTTTCTGGTGCTGTGGTCCAGGTAGGTTACTGTATGTAAGTGTGTTTCTGATTGCTGTGGTGTGTGTAAGTGTGTGCTCTGAGTGTGGTGTGTGTTTCTGGGGGACTGTTATGTGTGGGTGTGGGTTTGCTTTGTGTGTTTGTATGTGCCATCTTGGAGGTAGATTATTAAAGTGGGGTGGTGTGGGGTGCACAGCCACTCACATGGGGGGTGTAGGGGGGCATGCCCATCTGCTCATACGTAGTGTAGGATGGTTTGTTTGGATGTGATTGGTAGCACTGTGTCTGTGTGTGTGTTCTGTGCTTCTGTTACTTTTGCGAGTTTGACTGTTGCGAGTTTGAGTGTTCGGTATTGTGGGATTTGGGAGTCTGGGACTGGTACTGTGGGCGTCGGAATTGTGTGCATTCAGGAATCCATGGTATCCCGTATACAGCAGTTGAGGTCTTCAAATATGAGTATAACATGGACCATAGCAATCACACATTCCGCCATGACCGAACGTTATGAACAAACCATATGGAGTTTATATGCCTATACACTATTACAAATATGTGCTATGGACATGAGCCAAAGATAGGGTTACCACCTGTCCCACTTTGCGATAGACAGTCCCTCTATGTGTGGTCAAGTCCTGACCAAATTGAGTAAACATACTTATATCCTACAATCTCGAGACATTTGGAATGTCCCATATTTAATGAAATAGTTGCATAAAATAGTCATGTCTGTATCTAAAATACCTACATGTAACAAGAAACAGGATAAGCAAGGAATAAGCTTTTATTTAGGCATAAATGTAAAGTTCAAGCCTTTGCACTGAACGTGGGTTTGTGTCTGCCTATAAAATCAGATGTGTGTCCCGATAATGTCCCACTATGGCCATTTGAAAAGGTGGCAACCCTAGCCAAAGGGGGTCAGTCACCAACACAACTCCAATGAGTGCAAATATCTGTGACAGAAATACACGAGACAGCTTTCATGTAGAAACACTTTATTACATTTCAATGTATTTCCGAAGGGATTGAACGACTAACATCAATTGCATGCTATACAGGAACCAATTAACAATGCCTTAATGAATCAGCCTGCAATTACCACAGTATTAGTCCACTAAAGGATAGGTGTCAAATAGGGAATGTACCCTCACACACATATTGAATATGTATAAATGCAGTTCCTACATGCCTGCATCTGCTATGTACACCCACCATCTCCCCCACACCCGAACCAATTACAATACATACTGTAATAACATCACAGTCACTCACTCTATGACATCTGCAGAAGCTTTAACATACCTTGTCGGAGACACACTAACATGGCCCTATGTGAAATAGTTGCTGTTATATAATGGAACAGCCACTGATGTTACAGTGTTTGTTTGCAATACTCCCGTTTCAGATGGCTGTGCATACACCAGGAAGTGTTACCAATTACTGATCAACAGCACAGTATGATACGCATGTACATTATACCAAAGATGTCTAGTGAGTACACTGTAAACCACCTAACATTTTATGCATAGCCATACAGCCTTGAGCTGCCCAGACATCCTTGCCAGACTGAAACATCTGCAGTTGCATCAGGTACAAACAAACCCTGCACAAGTAGCAATGTTGAGACATATAACAGCTGTACTCACATGTAGAACTACATCCTCTAGCCATTACATACAATTCACGGGCGTCATGAAGCTAAAATATCTCTGTGTGTCTCCATATAGCTGTTGCAATACATCACAAACAACACATCCAGGCCATGTTCTTTGAAAGTAAGGCAAAGGGACAACGTCCAAGTGGAGTACTCAGTTATACACCACTGTTCCATGGTATTGGCTAATGGAGTAGCTGCACAGCTGATGTGCATGTAATCAACTACTTTGGAACACCAATTGGTGGTCAGGCTAGCACATGTTACTGATATTTAGCTATAAAAGGATGCTTGTCACACATTCAAACCATCCGTATATACCAACAGAACGTTACAAAGACGATTGAAACACAAACGACTAAGATTGAAATTACCATCAATGACACGTCGGGTTACTAATAAGGTATGTAGAACACTCAGTATGTCAGTGTAAGTAGTATCTGCTCTGTAATAATTAAAGTGTACGCAATGCATATAGTGGAAACAGTTATCTTGTAGTGATATATTGTTGAGCATAGTAACGCTTGTAGTAATTTTGTGTGTACTGCTGTAGGCCACAAGGCAAACACTTCACACACCACAAGGGATGCTATATAAGGACTTTGAACCCTACAATTCCACTCCAGCCGCTGTCAGTGGCAGGGTTGGTCCAACAAGTATGTGTCATAACAGGGGACAGTATATGTTGATATACTGTAACAGTAGGCATATGTATGGGTGTATTACTGAGAATAAAATGTGGAAGGTGGTCCTACTGTGCAAATATGATTTGCATTGTGGGATATTGTGCCAATAACTGTGTAATGTACAGTTTTGTAGGCAGACATGTATTACATTTTACATAGCAGTACTGTCATGTCGGGCAAATATTAGTTATGTATAATGCCATTTACAATACATAATAAAAGGATACATATGACTTGTAGTCACCTGACAGTTTATCAGCATGATAGCAAAGTAAAATGGAAGAGTTAGTTAACTATCCATGCACATAAGACATGTAATAGGTTCATAGGTTATAGGTAGGTACTAGGCTGTCTGCCCAAGGGCATTTATAAGCCTAGCTAGAGTGTGTTAGCTTCTGCCACCTCCTTAGGTTAGTTCCCTGTGCCTCTGAACAACAGAGCCATTAGTTCCCTGTGCCTCTGTCCAGCTGAGCCACTGCAGTGATCCTCAGGGTACATGTCTGTCTCCCATCCACCCATCAAGGTTTCTCTTGAAGAGTGCTAGTGAGGGTCCCTGCTTGATCTACATACAAGTCATGTTCCAAAGCATGGGTAGTGTCTGGGTCAGGAATCTATCCCTCCAGCACGTCCTAGCTATCATTGCAGTTAGGTTTATATCCCTAGAGCATGTGGCTCTCAGGAGCTTTTGTTTAGCTGGAGCATATCCATCCATACTGAGTTGTACATGGGCCATGTATATCAAGCAGAGATCACCTCTGAGTAAGCAGTATGCCACTGAGTACAGCTGGAGTTTCTTTTGTTGGGCTGCATAGGTCACCCGTTGGCGGTCAGTATTCCTCTTGGTGTGGTACTGTTGTGGTCATTCAAGCTGTTGCAGTTGTCTTGTAAGGTGCATCCCAAATGGGGTGTTGTACCCTTCAATGGGTCTAATGAGTCGTGTGTAGAGAGGCACAATGGCCTCCTTAGTTCTGAATGCAAACCCATTTGAGATTAGGGGGGCCACGTAGAAGGGTATCCTAAACACATTGGCAATATGGTTATCAAAGGAGAGATTGTTATCTACTTTGGTTACCAGATTACTTATTACCTTTTTTGTATGTAGGGGACTACCACCTATGTGGCAGTCTGCGAGTAATTAGTTTTATCCCAAGGGGATGACTATGCGCATTCTGTCTTTCAGCTTGAGGCCATGTTATTGACACCAGGTATCCGTCTCAGTGACAACCTTCAGGAGGGTGTCTGTATCAACTGGGGAATCAATTATGGCCCCTAGTTTCAGCCAAAGTCTTCCTGTGCTTGCCTGTACCTCAGAGAAGTATATACCAAACATGAGGGGTCCTAGGTCTGAGCCCTGTGGGACCCCACCTGTAACTGGTTCACAGTCGGACCTAGGGTATGCAACTCTCACTGTGTGTGTTCTGTCCGTGAGCCACTTTGCAAAACATCCCATGAAGTAGGGGTTAATATGCAGGTGGATGGGTATGTTGATAATACCAGAATGGGGAATGGTGTTGAAAGCCTTTGAGAGATCAAGGTAGGCTGTGTGGACCTCCCTACCCTCATCTAATGCCTTGGTATCTGTCTCAAAGAAGCCCACCAGGTGTAGGAAGCATGGTCTGGCCTTAACAAAGCCAAACTGGGTGGGGTCAAAGGTTTGGAGGTAACCAATTTCTCTGTGAATGAGATCCATGATGATGTGCTCCATAGCCTTGCAGAACAGGCTAGTCAGGCTTATAGGGCAATAGTTCCCTTGGTCCATTGTGGCGCCACCTTTGTGGAGTGGGATAACTGTTGCTGTGTGCCATTCAGGGGGCACAAAGTCTGATGCGAGGCTATTATTGAACATGGTGCTTAAGTGGGGAGCCAGTTTGTTCTGAAGTTTGTGTAAAACGCAGCCTGGGATGTTGTCTGGTCCCATGGATGCTGTGATTTTGGCTTTAGAGAGTGCAGCTTTTACCTGCGTAGATGTGATTACAGGGACTCTGCATTGTTTCTGACTAGATATGGGCCCTTTAGGGGGTGAGAGGGGGGTAAAATTAGCACTGAATCTATCTGCCAGGATGTTGCCAATATTAGTTAGTCCTGTAATGTTCGTGCCTTATTGCTGTAAGTCAGAGCAGATGTGGGTGTTGCCATCGAGACTAGTGACATACCTATAGAATGCTATGTGGTTGTCCCTGCAATTAGTGGTGGTTAGGTTTACATAGCTAGCTTTGGAGGATTTTATAAGGGATATCAGAGTCTTATTGAGGCTGACAAGGGAACTCCTCCACTCATGGGATTGTACTCTCTTTTGAAACAGTTTCTTCCTTCTATTGTACAGTTTGTTTATGGTAGGGGACTACCAGATTGGCTTACTTATTTTGGAGGATATGGCTCTGTTTGGGATAGCACAATCCGTGCAGCTGTGTAAGTGCTTATAAAGTGCAGTTGTGTAGGATTAAGCAGTTGTAACTGTATTGTCCATCTGCATGGGTGTTGTGACATTTACCACTTCTATCTTAAGAAGCCTGAAGTTGGATTTTTAGATATATTTTACTGTTGTTTCCTTAATGGGGGGTGGTGGTGGGATGTGGATATCAAGGGTGATTAGCTACTGGTTGGATTGGACCAATGAGGAGTTGACCCCAGGTGTGGAACACCAGTCACACATGTTGGTAATGACTAGGTCTAGGGTATTGTTGCCCCTGGTGGGGGTGTGGACAAGTTGATCCAGGCCATTGGAGTTTATGAATTTCAGAAAGCGTTGGGCTAATGAGTTGGTACATGAGTAGTTATCCCAGTTAATGGTGGGGTAGTGTAAGTCGCCCATTAGTAGGATGTGTGGTTGAACCCTAATAATTTCCAGTACATCAAGAAGAGAGGAGTGGGAATCCAGGGGCATTGCGGGGGATCTGTAGCAAGCTACAAGTTGGACTGCAGATCTGCCCAGAGTTAGTTCCACTTGAATAACCCCGGATGCCTTGTGCTAAGCAACTAGCCTGGAGGTGTGGATATCCATAATAAATATGGACACACCTCTGCCATGGGTGTTCCAGTCCAGGTTACATGGCCGAAAAGTGTGGTATGAGTAATAACCTGGTAGTGCAGGGATGCTGTGTGGAGCCTTGAACCAGGTTCCAGTCACTGCACAGATACCGATGTGGTCCATTACAAGGAGTGCCTCGAGAGAGTGCATTTAGAGATTGAGACATCAAGCATTGAGTAGCATTACCCTCAGGTTTTGCTTGCCTGTACCTGTTATGGTGGTGAATTGTTATTTGAACCTTGCCTACAAAAGGCACTATAGGGGCAGCAAGAGCCTTAGCCAGTATCCGAAATCCCAGGGGCGACCGGTGCAGGCCATCTTTGGCAAAGCATCATGGTCTGTTGACCATGTCATCCCAAGCAGACAGATACCGGATACCCTAAGAATGACACAAGAGGCTTAGCCAATTGTTGGAGTCGGTCATTTTGACCTTGTACTGTGGTATCATTCTGGGCGATGGCAAAATGCTACTCAGGGCTAGGGTCATACCTGCCTGGGCTACAAGATCGGAGAGCTCATCCATGTCTCTTTACATGTAGTCCAGGGAGGTACATCTCAGCTCATTCACACTAACATGGACAATGACAGTCATATTGTACTTGTTGTCGAGTGACCTGAGTGCGTGGGTTATGTGGTGGATCCTGGTACCTGACAGGCAGCTGACAGTAACCATTACCTTCTTTAGCCTGGTGAGTGGGACATCAGTGTGCCCAACTATAGAGTCACCTCTAACTAGTGTGTTGGGTATGTTGTTGTGCCTTATTGGCTGTGGTTGAGTGGCACACTGATTCTGTGGGCTATGTGTCATTGGGGTTGTGTTGGGGGGTGGAGGCTGCTTGCGTCTCTGCTGTGGAGGTCTCTGTTGCCTAGACAGATTATTATTGAGGGCCTCCGAAAATGTTTTTGTGTTACTATGTGTGGATTTGGGTGGTGGAGATTTAGTGAGACTATGTGATGAGTGTGGTGTGGTGCAAATGTTTACCTTCCTCACATGACTGTCAAGTTCAGTCTTGGTTGGAGAGAGCTTTACCTTCAGTTTGGCTAGATAAGTGCATCCCCCACAGATTGTAGTGTTGTGTGGTAGGAGGGGAGGGTTGTCTGTGTACATAAGGCAATCTCTACATTGCCTCAAGATGCCCATATTCATCAGATAGGCAGGAGAGAACACTGGGAGCTGACCCTTGGACATGCCTGAATATAAAACTATGTTCCACTACATAAGTGAGGAAAGTGAGTACAACAGCTGTTTTACTCCAAGCAAGTGAGAAAAGTATGTACAAACACTGTTTACCTCTAGATAATGAGGAGGAATGAGAGCTTTAGTAATTAGTAGCTTATTTAGTGCGTACATGTTCTGAACAAGTGCTAAGCATGAATAAACAATCCAGATATGGTCTTGGATAACATAAACACACTGCCTCCCCCCCCCAAAAGGTACACACTCATATATCCATGTACACTACAGAGCCCCTGTAACCACAGCTATGCAGGTACAAGCTGCACTCAGGCTGCATGGGACCTGTCCACATCCCAGGTTGTATCATACACATATGGCAAAACATTTTGCTCTCCACATACACATCATATAAAACATAGCTGCATGTCAGGCTGTGTACACACTGAATGGTGCACACCAACAGTTATCACAACCCACAAAGGGGGAGACACCACTGATAATGGGAGGTACTGCACTAATACCCTGCTGTGTCTGGTCTGAAAGGCCATAAACCTTAATCAACATATTTGATGTCAGCAGTACAGATGTAGATGACAGTAAGGTTGATTCCACACTGCATATCATAACCTTGCCAGGTCATAGGACATCATCACCCATACTGTGTTCCACCCACACTCAGTATACTAGATGAACATGTGTATGTCACAGGAGTGTTCTGCAAGTGGACTGCTGGCAGAACCAACACTACTGAGGGTGTCTGAATAATACATGCACATCACACCAGTGCCAGCCACAGTAAGACAGGGTTAATTCATTGTACCCCCCCATTGTATACCACACAGACTAACAGAAGGCATCTGCCTATTGAAGTATGTGAATGACTATGACCTAGGAGCAATAGCTGACTCAGTGTTGTGGACAACATACAGAAGGGGCTTTGTGGTTGAGGTGTGTGACATGGGCACAATCTGACAGCTGCATATTGCATTGTCACGACAATATTAACCCTGTACCCAGGCACTACCACCTAGGCAGTGGACAACATAATTGACACTGTGTGTAAGGGATGCAGCTGGGCAATTGTCTTTCCTGAGATAGTGACATCACCACACCTGTCAGGTAGTCATAAGTGGCAACCCTAATCATGACATCCATGAATATAGAGATCATTGTTCAGCCATAACCATCACTCAAGTGACCCATATCAGATCACATATTACCTTTAAGGGGTATTGGCCATGTTCAGATGGCCGAAACCAGCCTTTTCAGTACACATCTCCACTATGCAGCATGATGCCTACCCTGAATAAAGCCATGTCCAACTCAGTGAAGTTGGACATGCTACACGTACACATCCTGATCTCAAATACATACTTCATGGACATCCACCTTCCTAGTACAAGGATCACCACATGCTGGACAGATCCTTGTGCCATACACTTTAAATACACCTACCATGCTATGCATCCCTGCCCCTCAAAGCTGCACATTGCCCCTCTTTCAGACATGGTTTGATGACCGCATGGTAAATGTATCATTAACCCTGTGGATCAGTTATGTGGCACTGCTTCACCTGGCCCCAGAAACCCGCCTGTCGGCTACAGCTACGTAACCTTACATCCTAGGCTCATACATGGCTCAGGGCATATAGCCTACTAGTTGACTTTGACCATACATGCTATAGTTGATAACCATCCCTGAAAATACCATCAGGCTAGCCAGTGTCCCATGTATATCACATGTGCAACACAGGTGATACCGGGCAGGATGTTGAACAGCTGCACAGTGCCTTGTAGATGTATATGGCAAAATACATACATGTAAAACCGTCCACGAGCATGTCTGCACGGTCACAGGTCATGTCCATTAAGGCAGTGTAAGTCTTTATATGTGACATATACACAGCATCAAGGTCGACTGCATTAATGTGGACATATCCAGGCATGTGCTGATAGGTAGGAACACCAGTACAGGCAAACAGACATGCCCACATCAAGACAGCATCCACATGGAGTATGAGCAATGTAATCAGGTGACACACACATATATGGTGATAATATCCAATCACCATTGAGTGTCACATGTATGTGACGCAAACATGTCAGTGGTGTCAGTGTCATGTAGATTTGCGAAGGCAACTATTTAATCATAATAAATGTGATACACATGTATGTTTAGCTGTAGCTCTGTGCTTCTCTGAGTTACTATGACCTGTCTTCATCATTATGTCTTCCAGGTATACCGCGTGCAAGGTTACCAGCCTATACACGCTTGGAGGATGTGGCCCTCATACCATACATACTTGACAATTATGATGTCTTGTTTAGCCATGTGCCACAGGATGCATAGCAGTGGGATGCCCTGTGGCAGGAACTTCACAGGAGGGTTAATAATGTGGATGGCCACAACCGCACATACCAGTAGGCACGCAGACACTGTGCAGACCTAATTAGATGGACGAAACAGCATGCGAATCAATTGCCAGGGAACAAGTGGAACAGGTGGTGGGTCAACAACCCAGCCCCTACACATATGTACCGAGGAGCTACTGGCCAACCTGGGGACACCTACAGAACAACATCCACAAGCCTTAGCTGACATCGTGGAGGTGGGTGTCTCTCAACCACCAAACCTGGAGTTGCCTGGTAAGTCACTACTGCACATATAACAACTATATCCCATATAGTTACGTGTGTCACTGTACAATATGTAATGTAACATCATATGCAAGGCATGTATACACACATGCCACATACTATAGTATGCTACTCTGTGTATGCACACATGTGCATACTCCATAGTATAGTCTATTGTACTGGTGTATGTGTTAACATACACATTGCACCCTGTAGCTATCATACAGGTGTAGATAATGGTCATACTGCTGTGTCACTCCTATTTAGGTACCCCTGGCATTCCGCTAAGACAGCAGCCCATTGTAGGTGAGACTGTTATTAGTTATCAGGCATGTTAATGCACAGATCTATCTGCCATGCGGCCATTTACCACATGTACACATAATGTATGGTCTTGTCACAATATACTGGTCGCATCTGCAAGTCATCACAATGGCTACCCATGTGCAAGAATTGCAAACCATGTGAAGCACTGGCTTTAAAACTTCAGCTTGGCCAGCTAAGAACTTGGTTATATTCAACTGGACGTATAAGAGAATTTAAGTACTTTTATCTGCACTTTTTTTTTAAAAAAATACAGTATTTAATTTGAGTGTTGAAGGAATTTTTAACTGAAGTTATTCTGCTCTTCAGTAACTTGAACTGAAGCTAGTGTTGGATGAATTTTGTTATTTGCTAGTAATTACAGGTGTGGGGGTAGCCACATTCTTTGATTTCCTGTCCTTGCATATTTAAACTGGTGCATGTGAAATAATTCCTGCTTTAAAACTTCAGCTTGGCCAGCTAAGAACTTGGTTATATTCAACTGGACGTATAAGAGAATTTAAGTACTTTTATCTGCACTTTTTTTAAAAAAATACAGTATTTAATTTGAGTGTTGAAGGAATTTTAACTGAAGTTATTCTGCTCTTCAGTAACTTGAACTGAAGCTAGTGTTGGCTGAATTTTGTTATTTGCTAGTAATTACAGGTGTGGGGGTAGCCACATTCTTTGATTTCCTGTACTTGCATATTTAAACTGGTGCATGTGAAATAATTCCTGCTTTAAAACTTCAGCTTGGCCAGCTAAGAACTTGGTTATATTCAACTGGACGTATAAGAGAATTTAAGTACTTTTATCTGCACTTTTTTAAAAAATACAGTATTTAATTTGAGTGTTGAAGGAATTTTTAACTGAAGTTATTCTGCTCCTCAGTAACTTGAACTGAAGCTAGTGTTGGCTGAATTTTGTTATTTGCTAGTAATTACAGGTGTGGGGTAGCCACATTCTTTGATTTCCTGTCCTTGCATATTTAAACTGGTGCATGTGAAATAATTCCTGCTTTAAAACTTCAGCTTGGCCAGCTAAGAACTTGGTTATATTCAACTGGACGTATAAGAGAATTTAAGTACTTTTATCTGCACTTTTTTAAAAAAATACAGTATTTAATTTGAGTGTTGAAGGAATTTTTAACTGAATTTATTCTGCTCTTCAGTAACTTGAACTGAAGCTAGTGTTGGCTGAATTTTGTTATTTGCTAGTAATTACAGGTGTGGGGGTAGCCACATTCTTTGATTTCCTGTCCTTGCATATTTAAACTGGTGCATGTGAAATAATTCCTGCTTTAAAACTTCAGCTTGGCCAGCTAAGAACTTGGTTATATTCAACTGGACGTATAAGAGAATTTAAGTACTTTTATCTGCACTTTTTAAAAAAAAAAATACAGTATTTAATTTGAGTGTTGAAGGAATTTTTAACTGAAGTTATTCTGCTCTTCAGTTATTCCCACCCACCCGCCATGGTTTTGTTTTGGTGTTAATCTTAGTGGCATTGAAACTGCCGCTCAGCCTGCCTCTGGGCCCATCTCATTTGCTCACTCAACTGAGTGCAGTGAGATCATATTCTGATTTCAGGCACTCCTACTGTGTACAAAGAGAGCATCTGGAAAATAGAAAAAAAAATTAAGCTTATTTCCTGCCTTTCTTGTTAAGTGGTACAGACTATTTGTAGGCTTCTGCCCCCCCCAGCCCCTCTGTGTTTGAGGGAAGCCTTCTAGCTTGTTTTTTTTCTTATAACTAGCCAGTTTTCTAGTTTCATCACTCAAATCTGTTTCTTTGATCTCAGCACTTGTTCAGAAAAAAAAAAAAAAAAATCATCTGCTTTACTGTACTTGTGTTTTACCTACTTCTTTTACTTTTGCATCATCTTAAAATACTCAATTGTATTTATTACTGCTTGGTGTAACTCATTCTAAGCCTTTTGGTTTAAACACTTGGGCTTCGGACCAGTTAGTTGTTTGGCACTGAGAGGGTTTGTGGTCTGCACTGTTGTGGCAGAACAGGTAGCTTACATCCTTCTAGGTTGAGAACTGCTGATTGAGGGCTCAGTGTCTGTTATTCTAAAAGTGTATTAATTCTGGTTTAAGCACTTGGGCTTTCAAGCCAGTTATTTTACATTAAGAGGGTTCGTGGTCTGCACTCTTGTGGGAGGAGAGGCTGGACTCTGCCCTTCTGAGCTGGGAATTTCTGGTTAAAGGCTTATAGTGCATGCATATCTGAACTGTTTCTTACTGAAGTTGGTGCGCCTTGTTTGCTGTGGCATAGACTGGATTCGGGCCTGCTGGATCTAGCTTTGTTTGTGTAACTTGAGCACTAATCCAGACATTCTCTAAGTATTCAATGGTATTTATTACTGCTTGGTTGTAACTTGATTAAAGTGTAGCTATCATTCATGTCTTTTGGATTAAGCACTTGGGCTTCAGACCAGTTGTTTTACATTAGGAAGGTTTGTGGCAAGCACTGTGGTGGCAGGACAGGTAGCTTTCATCCTTCTAAGTTGGGAACTGCTGATTGAGAGCCCAGTGTCCAAGTGTATTAGTTCTGGTTTAGGCACTTGGGCTTCAGGCCAGTTATTTTACATTAAGAAGGTTCGTGGTCTGCACTCTTGTGGGAGAAGAGGCTGGACTCTGCCCTTCTGAGCTGGGAATTTCTGGTTGAAGGTTTATAGTGCCTGAATATTTAAACTGTATCTTCCTGAAATTGGTTCACCTTGTTTGCTCTAGCATAGACTAGATCCAGGCCTGCTGAATCTAGCTTTGTTTATATGCTTGTTGTTTGTTTGCTTGTTATTTCCTGAAGCTAATTCCACCTAATACGCAACTTCTCAGCGCTTCTGTGGATCACTAGTGATATCTGCATTGCTTACTGTACTTATTTCCTTGTTTCACTTGAAAGAACGTTACTGTTTGTCGTTTTTGCATTTAGTTACTTGTAACACATTGCACTCAAGTTACCTGGCACCTGCTCACTAAAGCAATTATATAAGTCAGCACTAAAAATTAAAAGCACTACACCCTCACTCCCCACTGGCCCTTGTTTTCAATTAAGGAATTCCCAATATTATTCTAGCATGTCCAAAGGTCAGTTGTCAATCTTCTCTCCGGTCCAGCTGGTGAATCTGGGAATCTTGAGGCAATGTTATAACTGCCTCATGTACACAGACAACCCTCTCCTCCTCCCACATAACACAAATACTTGTAGAGATGCAGCTATTTAGCCAAACTGGAGGCTGAGCTCTCAACTCAGGACTGGCAAGACCAGACAGGAGGAGAAGGCAACTACACACACCACAAAACCAGCCTCACATAATGCTACCACTCCACTGAATCAAACACATAAACACACAAAGTCATACTCGGAGGCTCTGAGTAAAATTTACCTAAACAGCAGAGGCCTCCAAAGCAGACACCCAAACAACTGCTACCTCAAGACACCCCACAAGCAACACATAAACCACAAAAGCAGTGTGAAAAGCAGTCACAGCCCTTAAGGCCAAATACAACACCAAACATACTTGTCATAGGTGACTCCATAGTCAGACACACTGACGTCCCACTCACCAGGCTGAACAAGGAGAGGGTCACAGTAAGCTGCCTATCGGGCGCTAGAATCCGCCACATAACACAAGCACTGGTCACTCCACGGCAAGTACAAATATGACACAGTCATTGTCCATGCTGGTGTGAACGACCTGAGACGTACCTCCCTGGACTACATGAAAAGAGACATAGAGGAGCTCTCTGATTATGTAGCCCAGGCAGGTATGACCCTAACCCTGAGCAGTATCCTTCCTTCACCAAGAATGATGCCACAATATAGAGACAAGATGATCAGCTTTAACAATTGGCTTAATGTCTGGTGTCATTCAAAGGGATCCAGTGTCTGTCTGCCTGGGATGACATGCTTGACAAGCCACGCTGCTTGAGGGACGGCTTGCACCTGTCACCCTGGGATTCCGGATATTGGCTAAGGCTCTTGCCACCCCATAGTGCCTTTTTAGGCAAGGCTCAAATTCTAAACCTACCACCCTAGAAAACAAAAATGGGAAGAAACTGAGGGTAATGCTGCTCAATGCCAGAAGTCTAAATCTCAAAATGCACGCACTGAGGCCCTTCTCAGTATGGAGAACATCGATGTCTGTGCTGTAACTGAAACCTGGTTCAAGGCTCCTGAGAGCACCCCGCACTATTAGGTTTTACCTCATATCATGCCCGCCCCAAAACCGGACCACACCACAAAAGGAGGGTGTATCCATATTCATAAAGGATACCCACACCTCCAGGTTGGTGGCAACGCAAGCCGGAAACCATCCAGGTGCAACTAACCATAGGCAAAACTGCTCTACAAATTGTAGCATGCTACAGGCCACCCTCTGAAACTCAGGAACCCCACACAGCCTTCCTGAAGACACTGGAGGGTATAAATGTATCTCCAAACACCATCATATTGGGTGACTTCAACTACCGAATATAGACTGGGAACATTACTCAAGCCCTAACTTTCTAGCCCAACGGTTCCTGGAGTTCATAAATTCAAATGCCATGGAACAGCTAGTCACTGTTCCCACGAGAGGAGAAAATATACTAGATCTCATTGTCACAAACATGGGGACAAAATGCTCCACACCGAAGTATATCCCTCATTGGTGAGATCTGATCATAAACTAATCTCACTGGAAATCCACATCCCGCCCCACCCCAAACAAAAGACCATAGTGAAGAACTTCTAAAGCAAACTTCACACTACTCAAGACTGGTGTGGTATCCTTCAAGGCCCCTGAGCCAGTGGAAACCACAACCCAAGCTGCGGAAGCCCTTACAAATGCCTTCTATGAACACCTCCAGGACTGCATGGATCAGGCAATCCCAAATAAAACTAAGACTCTTTCCACAAAGGGCAAACGTCCAGTCTGGTGGACCCCAGCCATTAACAAACTTTACAATAAGAGGAGAAAGCTATTACATGATAGAACAAAATCCATAAAAGGAAGTCACCCTGATCATTATTAGTAAAAAATACGAGCACTCATAAAATCAACTAAGGCCAATTTTGAGAGAAAAATTGCCATGGATTCAAAGGACAATCATAAGGCCTTTTTCAGCTATGTTAGGAACCTGGGTGGAAACTCCCAGATATGCTCAGAATTAGTCCAAAATGATACAAAATCACTGAACCCACAGACATTGCCAACATACTGGCAGACAGGTTCAGTGCAAACTTCACCCCTCCCCTAAAGGAGAGATAACTATCCCAGCAGAGTGTAGCCTCGGACATCTCAAATGCGCAGGTGAAAGCTGCTCTCTAAAGCTAAAACACAGCATCAATGGGACCGGATGGTGTCCCGGCTGTGTGCTACACGAGCTAAATGAGGAATTAAACCCGCACATAAGGCAGCTGTTTAATCTCAGCCTTACCACAGGATATGTGCCCAAGGAGTGGCGACGGCAACTGTTGTCCCACTCCACAAAGGCGTTCACGGACCCTGGTAATTACCGCCCATAAGCTTAACAAGTCTAGTCTGCAAAGCTATGGAGAGGATCATAATGGAGCTCATAAACAAAGATATAGGGGACTTGCAGACATTGGACCCGACCCAGTTTGGCTTTGTCAAGGGAAGATCATGCCTTTTGAACTTGGTCGACTTCTTCAAACAGTCACCAAGGCCATTGATGAGGGAAAGGCAGTCCATACAGCCTACCTTGACCTTGCAAAGTCGACACAATACCCCACTGGTATTGTAGAAAAACTTACCAGCTTAAATGTAAACCCATATGTCACAAGATGGGTTGCAAACTGGCTTAAGGACAGAACCCACAGGGTTAGAGTTGCTGGCGCTGTGTCAGACTCCAAGCCGGTCACAAGTGGTGTCCCACAGGGCTCGGTCCTTGGCCCCTATTGTTTGGCATCTACTTCTCAGAAGTACAGGCCAACATGGGAGGACTTTGGTTGACAAAGTTTGCAGACGACTGCAAACTGGGCCATAGTGGAAAGTGCATCGGACACGGATATCCTTCAGAAGGGACTCACGGAAACAGATAGCTGGTGCCAGAGCCATGGCCTGAAGTTAAACGCCAAAAATGTATAGTCATACCCTTCGAAAAACAAGGTAACCCTAAGCTACCATATAGGTGGCAATCCACTAAGCACAGAAGAGGTTATCAGGGACCTGGGGACCCAGGTTGACAGTGGCCTTTCTTTTGACACTCACATTGCTAAAGTGGTTAGAAAGACCTTCTACATTGCCCACCTGATCATGAAGGGATTCACATCCAGATCTAGTGAGGTCATTGTTCCCTGTACTCTTCACTTATCAGACCAATGATCGAGTACAATGCCCCATTCGGGATGTATCTCACCCGACATCTGCAGCAATTGGAGAGACCCCAAAAGTTCCTCACCAAAAGGATAAAGGGACTCCAAAATCTGTCATATGCTGCCAGATTGAAGAAACTCCAGCTCTATTCAGTCGCATACCGCCTGCTCAGAGGTGACATGTGCCTGACATACAAGGCCATGTCCAACCCGAATTAATGGACATGCTCCACCTCAAAAATCCAAATCCACCAAAACCACTAGAGCAAGCGACTTAAACCTTAGCACGGATATAAATAGGACGTGCTGGAGGGATAGATTTATCACCAGAGACTCCTATGCTGTGGAATAAAATCCCGGTCCATGTGAGGCAGAGCACCTCGCTGACTCTGTTCAAGAGAAATCTAGACCTGTGGATGGGAGATCGAGGTTTACCCCGAATCATCTCTGTGTCACTGCTGGACAGAGGCACAACAAACTAATGGGCACAGTATTTTTTCATATAAGGGGTGGCGTAAGCCACAAAAATTTGGGCTAGGCTTATAAATGCCTTAGGGCAGATAGCCTAGTATAAACCTATGAACCTATGAAACCTCACAAACTGTCATTGCCAGATGTGTGGATAGCTGTGCATACAATGGTGGAGGTTTTCACTGTAGGGACATGTACTACACGTCAGAACTACACATATGGGGAATGCAAACAGTACTACACAGTGAGCTGGAGTATGGCCAGCCCACAGGAGTCACTGGTGTGGATTATACTCTTGCTATGAATGTCACACAATGTGATGTGCTATCTGACATGTCCATGATATGTAGTGGGCTGGCTGCAACACTGCCTAACTATCCTGTAAAACATATCCCACATACCAAACATACAGCCCTTTGTCTGCATAACCCTGTCGTCAGTGGAGTATATGACATCTATGGGTGTATGTCATATAGGACAACACAGACATGTGAAATAGACACCCGTCACAACCATTTGAACAACACATGTTCACACGTGGTCATGGAGGATGGCCAGAAACATGAAGCAACACACACAGTAGATGTAATGTGTATGTGTGTACACCCTGTCATACATTGGCTCCACATGGTCCAACTATGGCCTTTGTGTAATGGTTATATTGCAGATGTGGAACACTAGACATCCTACAGGCCTGTGCACAGCTTGTGTAGGTGTAACATCTATCCACCACATAAGATGTATTGAACATCCTGAGTGTGTCACAACATGACAGCTGTCACCTGTGCAGTATCCACATACATACACAGACAACCACATCAGCCCTCAGATACAGTACATTCCCATTGCTGGTGTCGGACATCACTGTCATCCGTGAAGCTCATGTGTGTGTGTGTGTGTGTGTGTGTGTGTGTGTGTGTGTGTGTGTGTGTGTGTGTGTGTGTGTGTGTGTGTGTGTGTGTGTGTGTGGTACACAGATGTCATGTGGGACATGGTGTACTGACAAGCCTGCCATGTCTGGCCACAGTTGCCAGGCAGCAGCAATATGGTTGCAGATGTGCAAGGGTGTCACTCATATGCCCTTCAGTGACCTGTGTCACACATTCCACATCATGGTTTAGTCTGTATACACCTCAGTGACATGGGTCACATTCCACAGTATATATGTATTGTGTTTGAACACAGTCATGGCTATGACCTGTGACTGTAACTCACACTGCATAGCAATAGAGATGCCTCATGATTCCCTGCAATGGCCATGCACATCAGCTACATGTGCAGTATATCCATAGGGCAGAGAAAACACTGCATCGGGACACCATTACACCACTGTATATGTGACAGGACACCATTGTGTTAAACATGTATGACACATGCATGCTGTTGTGTGCAACCCAGGGATGTATGATTACTACCACTATTATTGTCTGAGCTGCATGCCGCTGTATCACATGCATGTTGCATGCCTTCTGTTATATCACATGCATGTTGGGTGCCATAGTGTGTGTCTGTGTGTGTCTGTGTGTGAGTCTCTGAATGTGAGTCTGTGTGTGTGTCTGTGTGTGTCTGTGTCAGTGTGTGTGTGTGTGTGTGTGTGTGTGTGTGTGTGTGTGTGTGTGTTTGAGTTTGTGTCTGTGTAGACTGTAATGTACAATTGTATAGATTGTAATGTACAGTTTTTGTCTGGCCCTCACATGTGATGTAGGTGCATTCCCCTCCTGTTGTTACTGTCCCCAAAGACTCTAGCAGTGATGATGAATGTATGATTGAGGCACAGGCAGGGTTGTCAGGGGCTGAATCGGTGCCATTGGTTGCGCCTCTGCCTAGTAGTGCCAGTGAAACCCCTGGCAGGCACAGGTCACATGGCCGTGGCTGGACACCGTGCTCTTTAAAACCTGGCCTGTACAGTCTGGAGGTGTCAATATTATCCCTGTGTAGGCCAGACATGTGCCAGAACTGTGTGCATGCATACACGCACACACCGGAAACATATGTAGGGTGCTACAGCACACACATGCATAACATCCACACACGGCCAATTAGATCAAAGGCCCTAACCCACACACATGATGTCATCCAATGATGCAGCATAGGCCTCTGGCAAACATTATCACTCTGTGCATATGATGATGCCTGTGCTGTATCCCTGTCATCCACATCATTGGTGCAGGGACATGCTCATATGGTCTGATGCACAGGGTGAGCAGACTAGGAAGATAAGTGTAGATTACAATTGTTGTGCACTGTTTACGGCAGCAGACATACCATGTAGTACAGGTTTAGACTGCATTTTGTACTATTAAAAGTATGTGCCTTGTGTAACAACAGTAACTGCATGTTAGTCATGATGTTCTGCTTTCCTCCTCCAGGTCTACTTGCATGTGCCGGTGAGTTTCAGTGTTTGCAGTTAGTGCCCCATATGTCAATGTGGACTACTCACAGGTATGTATGGAAATACCAGCATGCAATTTGTAGCTTCCACATCACAGTTAGAAAGGCTGACATTCCAAACACGTCTACAGATCTACTGATCCAAGAGCATGATAGCTGTGTATTAAGCTACTGTGGCTAGAGACGTGACATCCATACTGTGTGACAACACAGGTAGAGTTACATGGAATGGGGCATTATGAGAGTGGTCTAGCTGATGACAAGGGTAGAGATCAGTGGAAAGCATGATGCCTCATTGAGAAGCAGTAATACACATTCCCATGACAGGATTCGAACATACAACTACACCCACACACTCAGGTATTCCCACACATGTATTCAGAGATACAGTAACACACCCACACGCTCATGGATTCACCAACAATGTGACACACACACACACACACACACATACACACACACACACACACACACACACACACACACACACACACACACACACACTCACTGTGGCATTTACTATTGAATACACCTATGTCACGCCCATACAGATAGATCACATGTGTGAGATACACACCCCTGCCTATGCCCTGATTTCTACATTGCAGTCTGTACAGATACCTACAACTGTGTACAGGAGACTGAGTAACAATTGAGATGTATTCCCCACCATACGTGACATATATGGACACACACGCAAACACACATGCCAGTACTGTACAACTGCTATCTCATGATATGTATGACAGATGTACAGCAGTAATGCACGCATTATAAAGTGTACTGATGCTTCCTTTGGCAACTGTGATGATATATGCACACTGGAGGTCTTAACTGTTACAGGTGTCAAGTGATGTACCTTCGGTGTCACCCTGACTGCTGTCTAGGTTGTGTGTGTACCCCTTCAATTAACAGAACCATAGCTTAGTCCTTACACAGGTTATTGTTGGATTGCCTGTGACACACCTGTGAGCTGTTCTCAGCAAGCATCCATCTGCAAAGATGCCCCACCACTTTATGTCCACACATCTGTCCATACCTGAAGTACATCTTGCTGTACTGTCAGCATATCACCATATACATTTGGCAATGATGAGGCTGCATTGTGACTGCATGATGTAGTAAGAACACACGTCACCTGCAAACATCAGCAACTGCACATGCATGGTATCTAAACGCACACCACTACATGTACATGTGTGTAGGTCCTACATTCCTGTCATTTGGGCATGTTTGTAGGCATTGCAATTGGTGGATGTGTAATGACATACATGACACATGGACTGTTGTATGATATGATAGGTGTCATGGGTGACCAGTACAGAGGGGATGTTAACTCTGTCAACATTGATATCACACCTTATGTACTGTTAGCATTCAGCAGCCATGGACCTACCTTCCATGTGCATGTGTGTAATTGCTGTAGCCACCTGTCTGCACAAAGGACAACAACAGCTATGCTATTTACATATAATGTTGTATGTGTGTGGCATGTACATATCCAGGGCAGGTACATGTGTGTCATATCCAAATATGAGGGTGTTTACTGGTGTACAGCAACAGACATTTGTTAATGCTGTAAATATCCAAGGGCCCCTGGTATGTGTACAGCTGACCTGGTTACAAACAGTGGTATCATTGCATTGCATAACACATGATGTAACTGTGTCAGTACATGGGTATTCTGCACAGTTGATGTGCAGCTAGGTACAGTCCACTGGTCAAAGGTCACATGGTGGTGTACTAATATGTCCTACCACATGTATGGATGTTTGATGATGGTCCGAGGGCATGGTGGTGTCTGAGGGTTACATCCTAGAATGCACCTTTTGACACTGACCAGCACCTGACACATCTGGGATGCCTTTTGTGGGAGTACTGGTCAGTACATGTGAGTGGCCTTTATGTATGTGGGGACACTACCACCTGGAGCAGTCCATACCTGTGGTATGGCCTGCATGTCTGGTTCTGAGGTATATGGTGGTAGTGCTATTGTGCATTACAGTGCTTTCAGCCAGTTGTTCCTCACTGCACAGATGTCAGTATTCCCCATTGTTGGATCTACAATGAGCAGCTGTGATTACGAATGCTACACATCTAGCACTGGTTAGTATAAGCATATAATGCTGTTGTCCTGTTGGTGTCAGGTTGTTATCCTGCATTAAGGACATTCAACTTTGAATGACACTATATGGGCGAATGTGATCTAGGTATTATCCCCACTCCCTTGAATCATGAATGCATGTGATATGTGACAAAGGTATGTCTACTTTCAGTCATTTCATCCCAGAAAGACAAACACTGGACAACCTCGTACCTATGGCGGGACATTGGCTCATTGTGGTCAAGCAGTTGCCACTCCTAGCAAGACATCACTGTGAGTGGCGGTATTGTACTTGGTATAGAATGGTACATCTAAGGTGACGGACAGCAGCAGATGTTGTGTAGAAGACCGGTATCAGATATATGTAGTGCAGCGTTCCTGCTAACAATGACAGCTCCTAACACCGGAGTCTGTTACAATGTGTTGTTTACGTCTACCTGTAATAGCATAGCCACTGTGGCCTTCCGTGTTTAGAATCAGAGTGCATCCAAAACAGCCCTGTGCTACTAAGTGTGTGAGCATGCCTGGTATAACCTTGTGTAGATGGACACATACTGCATTCTGAACAGCCGTGTGCTACTAAGTGTGTGAGCATGCCCATTGACACCTTGTGCCAGTTATGTGCCTCTATGTGTATGGGCATGGCCATTGTAACCCTGTATGGTGGTAGTAGTCATACATTCCACAGACGGCAATACTCCACGTCAGGATGGATTCTTACTTTAAACACACAGGTTTGCAGGTATGTACATCTTAACTGCCAGCATCCCTGTTGATGTCCGCATTCCTAAAAGGTCATAATGACAGCCTTGAAAGGTGTAGTCTCTGTGGCGCGACTCGTAAATATGTAGTATTGTAATAGTGATCTGTATATAGGCAGGTGTTCTGATCCCACCACTGGCGTGTCTGTGTGAATGTCTCCATCTGCCTGGAGACAGAATACTCCTTTTAGACTGTTCACGCTCCATACTATTCCTATCGCCAACTTTGGCAATGCTGATGATGTCACCCACCTAGAATTACACCTCTGGGAGTGCTGTGAATCAATAATCTCGGTAGCGCGTTCTGTAACTGCATAATGCTGTAGTGTGAAAAGGTAATTAGGTTGCTGTTCTAATCCCAGGCATGCCAACTGTGTGTGTGTGTGTGTGTGTGTGTCTCTGTCTGTCTGAGGACAGAATAATGTGTTTTACACCTCTGGGAATGCTGTGAACCAGTTATCTTGATAGCCTGTTCTATAACTGCGTCATGCTGTAGTGTGATAAGATAGTTAGATCGCTGCTCTAATCCACTGGATGCCTGCAAAATATATGGTGCCATCAAATGTGATCCACAGAGGCCATACAATGCTGTACACATATGCCCTGTATGGACCAATACCACTGACACCAGGGAATACCTGCATCATACTATCAATGCAGGCGCAGGGTCGATCTGCTCTCTATAAGCAAGTTTCGCCACACCAGGCCAGTATTGGCATATCGGGAGTTAATGGTCTGTGTACACATGTGCCTGCCAAACCAGGTACACCTGTACATGTCACTGTACAGTATTGTGGGACATGCACATCCCAGGCAATGTCCATGTGAAGGACTATCAAACACAGAGATTACATGCATTGCAAAGCTATGGCCGTACACATTGGTAACCAGGATGTCAGGGCAGATCATGCAGTACCCATCTGTGTGGAACATTGCAGACACTACACCCCTGCACGGCACACCATTGTCGGGTGATGCAATGCCAAGGATTATCCCTCACCCAGCCTTGTACAGCCATCTTGCACAGCCAACCACTACACACCCATGAAGCAATGCATACATGCATGTCAGTACTAGCACCTTGTGTCTGTGTGTGGGTTATGATGCTCCCAACCACAGTCATTCCCAGTATAACCCTCGATGACAAACCAACAGATGTCGAATGCTTTCACATGCCCTAGCCCATAGAACCTATAGATATCCCCTGTGGTGCATGTAGTCCTGTGCATTACTGCAGTGTGCCTAAGTAGTTAGGTTGTGTATTTGTGGCCCTGGCAAAGAGTGTTGATGCGTGTCCATTTGAGAGTGTGGTTGTGGTGACAATGGCATCCATTCACGTGGACAGCCATGTGTGCCACACCTAATGTATGTCTACTATATCTCTGTTGCAGATATCACTCACCTATACACATATATGTTCTTACAGCGCAGCAACATGTTGCCTTTGTGGCACATGTAGTAACGTCATGCACCTGTAATAGTAATGACTAGTCAGTCAGGGGTTTGACCGCTGTACAGTTAGGCGTGTGGCAGACGATGCTTAGGGTTAAATTTTAAAGCCCTTCTCTGGTGTACTTTGCCTGTCCCACCCACACACTCTCTTGTGGATGTGCAGGTGTCCACCTGCTCAGCAGCAGCATGTGTATTGTAAGTGATGGACATTATCAGGTGATGGCCTCTGCACCTATTGCAGTCCTCCTCTAGCTGATTGCATGTGGAATAGCTGTGATGGTGTTCCCATAGCCATTCGCATGATAAACACAGTACACTATCTAGGGAAAACATGTTGGTGTTTGGCCATGACAGTTGCTGTGAGTGGTACGTGGATGTAGTGTTCTGACACAGCATCACAGATGATATCTGGATGTACCTCAAACATCATACACAGTGGGAAATGGCCTAAAGACAGGAAGGTGATGTGCCACACATGACTACAGCATGTAAGTGTAGCTATGCTGCATTGAGACTACTGCCTGCTTAACATGTGTGTGGTAATGGCTATTCTGCATGTTTTAATAGACATGAGAGTACTCTGTTCATGAGGGACCCTCATATGTAGGGCCATCTGTGAACTGTTCAGTGTGTGGAACCATTTGTTTCCTGTGTTACATACTGAACACACATCTGTGCACAGCAGGAGCATAGTGTGAGGATTGCAGACAGCACATGATGATAGGGATGTGTTACTGCCATTGCATCCCTGACTGGACATATGTCACATGAAACAGTGGTATGACAGACACTGTCTGGGGTTCCATGTGACAAGCCAATAATGGGCAACTGTTCATAGCTGCAGTCACACATCTACTACACATTGTACAGATGGCATGCAGTATATATGCATGTGTTGTGCTCCCTCTGCAAATGTATACCATCTGTTGTGTTGGGTTGATGGTGATATCTATGCATACTGTTGTAGGTAATCCTGTATGCTGTTTATCACTAAGCCATAGGTGGGTTTATACTGCAACACCATAGGCTGAATGGGTTGTGAGGTCCCGGCAGAACCTCCTGTCCCACTTCAACTGACCATGGCAGCAGGCACTAGCACATCAGGGGCCCAGCCTTGGACATCAACTTCTGTTGGCTCTGCACCACCTTCTGGTGGTATCACCACTGAGAATGGAGCATGTCCCCCCTGGGAGCAGGACCAGACAGGTACATGTCTGCTGTAATGCGGTCCCAGATGTGTGGCGTTTGGGACTCACTAAGGGGTTCTGAAGCCAGATATGCAAGCTCAAGGGTGGAGTGTCACATTTGCAGGGTGATTCTGCCCCTCCTGGACAGAACCCAGCACTGCCTCCTTTGCAGCTGTTTAGGTGCAGTGGTGGCTGCCATGGCTGGGGACCTCTGTCCCACTGTTCCCATGGGCCTGTGAATGCTGAATACCCATCCCTGTCCAAGGTGTATTCCCCCACATGTGTCATATACCAACCCTGTATGCTGTCTTGTCTGTGATTCTACCCTACCTATCCTCCACGGCCATACCTACACTCCTTCCCCCACATCCACCCCTCACCTACGGAAACATGAGGCCAATCAGCTCCTAGGACAACATCCACCCTATACATAGCGGTCCATTTCACACACATGCCCACTGGACACAAGTAACCCTTGTAATATGCATCACAACATACTCCTGTTATCCTCACCCCTGTCCCTCAGGCGCACGATCCTGGTATGACCATCACTACTAAATGGTCCAGGTACACGTGATGAGGATGTCCCCATTGTGCACACAACACTACCGGTCCCTCTATGTTTACCCCATTTACCTTTATCATGATGATGATGTTGCGCACAGCACCTTGCAAGAGTACTGTTCACACATAATCATTGGACAGGTACTGTTGTGTTAATGTGCATTACATGCACAGAGTGATGTATACGGCCAATGTACAACTATTTGCGTGTATGAATGACATGTCTCTCTGAGGAAGTCTTGAGATCACATGGAACAACACCACTACATAATACAGGCATCACTGGTGTTTCCCATTTCATTCCTTTGTAATGCTTTGTTGCCACATGGTGTGCTTCTGATATATCTCTATATATGTATGTACCTATATGCTGGACATAAACACTCACACATACATCTACATGATGGGAAACATTCCTATACTGTTGAATGACTGCATTGTATGATATGTTTGTGGTACTGTCCGTAGTCTGTATATCTGCTATGGCATATTGGTAAATCATATTAGCTGTGTGGTCGGGTTCCTGGTTCCGAGCCTTGCAGAGAACATTTATTTGGTTGCAGGGCAGAACAAGGCCATTGGATATGGAGGGACTAAGGCACATTAAAGCAGGTGTGTGTGGTTGTGCATGGCTTTGTGTGCTGTTAAGCAATGCTAACCTCTGGTTACAGCGTTTTACACTCGGTTAGCCTCTACATTGTTTTACCGGTGCAATACCCGCATACTGGTAGCCAAACAGGCTTACACTCGTTCACGCACTTGCAAATGCACCGACATTGGTGCTTGCATCTGACACTCACACCCCTGGGTGGGAGCGAGGACCACAATATTACCTTGTGATGCCTATTACATCGGATTGCATGCCTACAGTATCAGGAATGGCTGCCCATTAGGCGACGGCATGCCGTTCGACTGTACGGAATCGGTGGCCTGTCCAGTGTCTAATCATATTATTTGTGTGTTCCTCATACAATCTGCTCCCATCTGGCTGATACATAGGAACCAAGACTCTTCAATACAGACAAGTAATTGGGTTTTGGGAGCCACATCCATCGTCCGAGTCATGGTACTGCATAGCTAATATAGGGTTGCCACCTTTTCAATTGCCCAAAGTGGGACTTTAGGGTTGCCACCTGTCCCACTTTGTGAGGGACAGTCCCTCTTTAGGCAGTTGTGTCCTGCAAAAATAATCAAGACATAGCAAATGTCCTAAGATTACAGGAGAAAATTATATCCTAAGTTTCTTTAATAGTTGCATAAAACAGTTATTTATATATGAAACATCTACATGTTATGTGATGTAGCATAAGCAATTCCAATGTTACTAGAATAAGCTTTCATTTGTGCAAAGAAGTAAAGTTCTGTACTATGCACGGCTGTAGGTATGTTTTGTCCTGGGAAATCTGACATTTCTACAGAACATGTTCCACTTTGGGCATTTGAAGAGGTGGCAACCCTATGGGACCTTTATGTAGAGATGTCAGATTTTGCAAGGCAAAACATACCCACAGCCAGGACAAAGGAGAGTACTTCACTGTTTTGCCTAAATAAAAGCTTATTCTTGTAGCATTATAGTTGCTTATACTGTTTCTTATAACATTTAGGTGTTTCAGATACAAAATAATTGTTTTAAATATGGAAAATCTTTGTCCTAAAATCTCAGGGCATTTGCCATAATATCAATTATTTTGCAGGACACTCCCCAGGATTCATGAAGCTTGCGCCAGGCGCAGGCATAGAGTAGGTGTTCTAAAGCCAAATATGGCCGCTGAGCGATTCAGATATGAGCCGATTCCACGTGTACTACCAGCATACGCCAGAGCTGCGCAACTCCCGGCGCATGTATGCTAATCACCCCATGGGCAGTAGTGCAGCATGCAAATGAAGGTACATAGCGATTCTTGAAGTGGTGCAAACATACAGAAATGTAAACCAAAAAAAATGGTTTACATTTTCCCAAACATACCATCGGAGTCATGAAAGCAGACCAAATTTACATATGATAATGATAATGTATGCCAATGGTTAGATATATAGCCAATGGCCTAAAAATACATGCACAACACATAAAAAATAACATTTACTGCCATGGCCACACTAATGCAAAGTAAACCCACAGTGATGCGGTGCGCAAACGGGATCATAATGAAAATATATTTAGATGTCATAAACCTGCAATGTAACACAAGTCATGAATTCCCCATAATAGTCAATGGCAGGCATGCTACACCACAACCATGGTGCAAGGGTTGCTAAGGGTCTGTGACAGTGTTCAGCGCGGTAACTAGGAATTAGTAGTCAATGCCATACAAATGAGGCAAGTAATACTGAATCGCAAACACGTTGCCGGCATAAGGCTGTACCACACAGCGTAGGGGTACAATACCGAGGAGTGGCCTGGAGGTAAACATGACATAAGGAGAGGGGTGTGCCACCATAGCTGTAAGCACATTGGAGCATTGCTAATCCAGGTTCCCTGTTGCTAATCAAAGCCGCAGGATAGGGGTATGGAAGTAGCTAAAGCTTTGCTTAGCTGACAGCACACAAGATGACCGAAAGCGCATGTGTACGTGGATGACAACATGCTTGAAACCTGGTAAACGGCTGCACGCGGTGTGCACCACAGCTGAAACAGGAAGGTTATGGGAAGACAATAAGGAAATGCCGCAGCAGGGTAATTGGAATACAACTGAGTAATTAACACCTCGGAACTCCCAGTGGGCCAATGATGGTAGCTAACAAGGCTGTTAGCAGCAACCTGCAGAACAGAAAAGGGGAGGTGCCGGACTGCAAAGAAAAGAGAACTGTCACAGCAGAACAAAGCAAACTTGCAGTAGATCGGCTACAGAATACATTTCGCAACAGAATCCTGGGTTGGGAAAGTACAAAACAAGAAAGTAGGCAGCTGGATGCATGCCTGACAATGGGAGGGGAATCAAGTTGAAAAGTGAAGGCACGGGCAAGAGATGATCCATGGCAACCTTGTAGTTCAACACCAAAGGCCTCACAATAGCAGTACTTGCGGTAAAACCCATAAGTAAGATACCCTGCAGCTAGGATTGTACATGCACACCCAATGACATCAGCAGCTTCCAAAGCACAATAGTATAAAGTGTGAAGGCACCTCACACACACTTGTGTATTCCCAAACACTGCACCATCGGTGTAAACAGATGGGGAACTTTTAAAATGTATATGTTGGGAGCTGCCATAGCTTTGATTCATCAGCATGTGTTGTAGACTGAAGGTGGTGTGGAGGATGATGCTGACAACCACCTCAGGCACCAGAAGAGGAGAAGAGTGTTCAGACCAAGGGCAACCTACCAGGGGCTAGATGATCTGGAGATAGTAGAGCATTACAGGGTGGACAGGGACACCATACAGCAAATTGTTGAGCTGTTCCGGCCACACCTCAGAGCCAGAAACAACAGAGGAAAACCCAGTGGACATGAAGGTATGTATAAGCTTGGGAATACTAGCCACAGGTACCTTTCAAAGGCCAACTGGGGATACCATGGGGATCTCACAGGCATCAGCATCCAGGGTACTCCACCAGTTTTTGGATGCCATGTTACCACATGCCAGTGAGCACATATACTTCCCCCAAACGCAGGAGGAGTTGGCCAGCAATATGCGTCTCTTCCACCGTATGGCAGACTACCCATAGGTACTGGGTGCAATAGACTGCACGCACATACACATCAAGTCACCACCAGGTAAGCAGGGTAGGCACTACATAAACCACAAGGGATACCCCTCCATCAACTGCCAGGACATGTGCAATGCCTAGGGCATCATCATGGATGTGTGTGCTGGCGGCCCTGGAAGCTATCACGAATCCCATATCTGGCATGCCTCACAGCTGTATCGGGTATTTGCCAGGGGGAACATCCCATATGGCCACATGGTGGGGGATGCTGGCTATGCACTGGGACCATGGATGATGACTCCCATCAGAAATACACACACACCCATGCAAGAACGCCATAATGAGGCACACACAAACCAGAATCATCATAGAGCATGTGTTTGGGATGCTGAAATCACAGTTCTGTTGCTTGGACATATCTGGTGGAGACTTGCAGTACTCTCCAGGCATGTGTGCCCACATATTCATAGTATGTGCCACGCTACATAATATGATCCTGCGGAAACAGCTGTAGCAGGGACAGAATGGTGAAGGTCCTCACAGCCCATTACTATTGCCAAGGGCATCACAGGCACAGAGGGACTCAGACCATGGACACCCTGTGCCAGCCCCACTAAGCAGACGGAGGCGTGCCCAGTATGCCTATGCCTTGACAAAGATGGAATGTATAGCGCACACACTGACAGTGTAGGCCCCTATGGACTGACCCTTCTCCACCTGCACACACAGTAAACATGGATGGCACACACACACAACCACCTGTAAATTGTCATGTATAGGTGGTCTACTGTGTGCATCCTACATAGGCAGCCTTCAACTATTTTACACACAACTGCCATTGGCACAAGGTAAGTCAATACCTGAACAGTAAATTACTCTATCAGCATGTGTCGATACTGTATGTACAGGTTCATAGGGGCATAGGTAGGTACATGCCTATCTGCCCAAGACCATTCATAAGCCTATCCAAAATGTGTCTGCTGTCACCACCCCATTGATTATGTAACTGTCTCTTTGTGGATCAGAGCCAATTGTGGGATCCTTGGGGTGTATCCACTCTTCCCCACACACTCTGCAAGGATTCCCTGGAGTGTTATTGAGAGGCTCCATATAATGTACTCAGGGATGTAGTTCCAAAGCATGTGGAGTACCCGTGACAGGAATCTGTCACTTCAGTATCTTCCAGTTATGGTTGTGGCAAGGTGTAGCTCATTACAGTGTGTGACTCACTGTAACATGCCTTCCCATAGGTGGAGCATATCCATTAAGCCTGACTTGGACTTGACATTAACAGGATGACATTAACAGGTATCATACATATGTACACCAACTGACTTACACATTTGTTTGCAGTATTGAGGAATGGCTGTAGTATACTGTACCTACTAAACACCATAGAAGTTGTACATATCCCAGATGCCTAAGTGGTATAGCTAGTGACCGTGGTGTCCATGGTCCCGATTTCAAGAGCTGTTATGTCAGTCTGAGGTCCCGAATAAGGCATGTTGGATGCAGGTTATTAAAGCACTTTTAAGCACATGTTAGTGGGATATTGCGCCGGTATGTGCCAGTAAGCGTTAAACATGACTACATGGACAGGCGCAACACAGCTATAACCCTTGCTGAACATCGCGCAGATCATGACCAAAGCTGCCCACAACTGCTGACATGTGCGTTATTCACCCTTGTACTACCAGTGCCTGCTCTGAGAGGTAAAATGACCACAGCCAGGAGTAGAACATGCAGCCATGTACACATCACAATAATCTACCACTAAGCTACCTGAGATGTACCAATGGCAGGTGTGTATTGTGACAGGTTAAAACACAGAAGGAAGGACCAACAAAGGGTGTATGCTATATATATATATATATATACATATATATATATATATATATATATATATATATATATATATATATATATATATATATATATATATAATTCAACATACATAGAGAGAGAGAGATAGAGGGAACCAACCTCCCACCCCCTCAAGTCCGAAAGACCACAGTACCAAAACAGCGGAACTATGAATTCCACAATCCCAATGTTATGGGCCAATTAGTTAGTGTTTCTGGTGCTGCGGTCCAGGTAGGTGTGTTTATGATTGCTGTGTTGTGTGTAAGTGTGTGTTCTGAGTGTGGTGTGTGTTTCAGGGGGACTGTAATGTGTGGGTGTGGGTTTGCTTTGTGTGTCTGTATGTGCTATCTCAGAGGTAGATTATTAAAATAAGGGTGGTGTGGGATGCAGCCACCCACGTGAGGGGTGTAGGGGGGCATGCCCACCTGCTCATATGTAGTGTAGGAAGGTTTGTCTGGATGTGATGGGTAGCAGTGTGTCTGTGTGCGCACGTGTGTGTTCTGTGTGAGTTTGACTGCCGCGACTCTGAGTGTCTGGTATTGTGGTGCTTGGGAGTCTGGGATCAGTACTGTGGGCAGCAGAATTGTGTGTGTTCGGGAATCTGTGGGTATCCCGTATACAACGGTTGAAATCTTCAGATATGAGTATAACATGGACCATAGCAATCACACATTCTGCCACGTCCGAACATTGTGAACAAAGAATATGGAGAGTATATGCCTATACACTATTACAAATATGTGCTATGGACATGAGCCAAAGATAGGGTTACCACCTGTCCCACCTTGTGAGGGACAGTTCCTCCATGTGCAGTCATGTTCTGACCAAATCGGTTACAAATACTGATTTCCTACAATCCTGAGACATTTGGCATGTCCAAACTGTAATGTAATAGTTGCATAAAATTGTCATGCCCATATATAACATACCTACATGTAACAAGAAACAGGATAAGCATGTAAACTGCTACAAGAATAAGCTTTTATTTAGGCATAAATGTAAAGTTCTATACTTCGTACTGACCGTGGGTAGGTGTTGGCCTCTAAACTCCGATGTGTGTCCTGCAAATGTCCCACTATGGCCATTTGAAAAGGTGGCAACCCTAGCCAAAGAGGTCCAGTCACCAACACAACTCCAATGAGTGCAAATATCTGTGACAGATATACACGAGACAGCTTTCATGTAGCAACACTTTATTACATACCGATGTATTCCCGAAGGGATTGAAGGACCAACATCAACTGCTTGCTATACAGGAACCAATTAACAATGCCCTAATAAATCAGCCTGCAGTTACCATAGTATTAGTCCACTAAAGGATAGGTCTTCAAATAGGGAAGGAACCCTCACACACATATTGAATATGTATAAATGCAGTTCATACACACTTGCATCTGCTATGTACACCCACCTACATCTCCCCCACACCCGAAACAATTACAATACGTACTGTAACAACATCACAAACATCCACCCAATCTATGACATCTGCAGAAGCCTTAACATACCTTGTCATAGACACACTAACATGACCCTTTGTGAAATAGTTGCTGTTGTACAATGGAACAGCTGCAGATGTTACAGGGTTTGGTTGCAATAACCCCAGATCAGATGGCTGTGAGTACACCAGGAAGTGTTACTGATTACTGATTAACAGCATAGCATGATACACATGTACAGTATACCAAAGATGTCTGGTGAGCACACTTTAAACCACCTAACATTCTATGCATAGCCATACAGCCTTGGGCTGCCCACATATCCTTGCCAGACATAAACATTTTCAGATGTATCAGGTACAAACAAACCCTGCATAAGTTGCATTGTTCAGAAATATAACAGCTGGACTCACATGTAGAACTACATCCTCTAGCCATTACTCACAATCCATGGGGGTCATGAAGCTAAGATATCTCCATTTGTCTTCATATAGCTGTTGCAATTCATCACAAACAACACATTCAGGCCATCTTCCTTGAAAGTAAGGCAGGGGGACAATGCCCAAGTGGAGTATTCAATTATACACCACTGTTGCCATGTTATTGGCTAATGGAGTAGCTGCACAGCTGATGTGCATGTAATCATCTACTCCAGAACACCAATTGGTGGCAGGATACCACATGGTGCTGATATTTAAGTATAAAAGGATGGCTTGTCACACATTCAAACCAGCTGTATATACCAGCAAAACGATACAACGAGGATTGCAACACAAACTGAATAGGATTTAAATTACTGTCAACAACAACTCGGGTTACTAATAAGGTATGTAGAACACTCAGTATGTCAGTGTATGTAGTACCCGTTCTGTAATAATTACAGTATACGCAATGCATATAGTGGAAAGGTATCGTGTAGTGATGTATCGTTCCGCATAGTAATGCTCATACAAATATGTGTGTACTGCTGTAGGCCACAAGGTAAACACCCCATACACCACAATGGATGCTATATAAGAACTTTGAACACAATTCCACTCCAGCCGCTGTTAGTGGCAGGGATGGTCTAACAAGTACGTGCCATAACAGGGGATAGTATATGTTGATATACTGTAACAGTAGGCATATGTATGGTGTATAACTGAAAATAGCATGTCGAAGGTGGGCCTACTGTGCAATTATGATATGCATTGTGGGATATTGTGCTGAAAGCTGCATAATGTACAGTATTGTAGGCAGACATGTCTAACAGTTTACATATCATTACTGTTATGTTAGTCAAACATCAGGTATGTCTATTGGCAGTTACAATACACAATAACAGGATACATATGACTTGTAGACACCAGACAGTTTATCAGCATGATAGCTAAGTAAAATGGAGGAGCTAGTTAATTATCCATGCACAAAAGACATGTCATAGGTCCATAGGTTCATAGGTAGGTACTAGGCTGTCTGGCCAAGGGCATGTATAAGCCTAGCTACAGTGTGTTGGCTTCCGCCACCTCCCTAGGTTAGTTCCCTGTGCCTCTGAACAGCAGAGCCATTAGTTCCCTGCACCTCTGTCCAGCAGAGCCACTGCAGTGATCCCTGGTGTATATGTCTGTCCTCCATCCACCCATCAAGATTTCTCTTGAAGAGTGCTAGTGAGGGTCCCTGCCTGATGTACATAGGAATCATGTTCCAAAGCATAAGGAGTGTCCAGGTCAGGAATCTATCACTCCAGCACGTCCTAGTTATCGTTGCATTTAGGTACATATCCCAGAGCATGTGGCTCTCAAGGGCTTTTGCTTATGTGGAGCATATCCCTCAATACTGTTTTGGATATGGGCTTTGAATGTCCAGCAGAGATCAGCTCTGAATACGCGGTATGCAAACAAGTACAGCTTTAGTTTCTGTAGTTTGGCTGCATATGTCATCTGTTTGAGGTCAGTATTCCTCTTGGTGTGGTAATGGTGTGATGTTTCAAGCTGTTGCCATTGTCTCATAACGTACATCTCAAATGGGGTGTTGTATCCTTTAGGGTGTCTCTTAAGTCATAAGTAGAGAGGCGCAATGGCAGCCTTTTTTCTGGATGCAAACACATTAGAGATTGGGGGGGCCACGTAGAAAGATATCACACCACATTGTTAATATGATTATCAAAGGAGTGAATGCTATCTACTTTGGTTCTAGGATCGCTTATCACATCTTATGTATGTAGGTGGCTACCACCTATGTGATAGTCCACAGGTAACAGGTGTAATCCAAATGTGATGTCTATGCACCTTGTGGCATTCAGCTTGAGGCTATGTTATTGACACCAGGTATCTGTCTCAATGACACCCTTATGGAGGTTGTCTGTATCAGCTGGGGAATCAATCATGCCCCCTAGTTAGCAGTCATCTGCAAACCTTTTCAGCCTAAGTCCTCCTGTGCTTGCCTGTACCTCATAGAAGCATATACCGAACATGAGGGGTCCTATGACTGAGTCCTGGGGGACGCCAATTGTAACTGTTTTACAGTAGGACCTAGGGTATGCAACCCTCACTGTGTGGGTTCCATCTGTGAGCCACTTTGCAAAACATCTCGTGACATAGATATTAATGTGCAGGTGGCTGTTTACGTTGATAATACCAGAATGGGGAACGGTGTTGAAAGCCTTTGTGAGATCAAGGTAGGCTGTGTGGACCTCCTTATCCTCATCTAATGCCTAGGTAACTGTCTTAAGGGAGTCCACTTGGTATAGGAGGCATGGTCTGGCCCTAACAACTCCAAACTGGGTGGGATCAAAGGTTTTGAGGTCACCAATGTTTCTGTGAATGTGATCCATGGTGATGTGCTCCATAGCCTTGCAGAACAGGCTAGCCAGGCATATAGGGCAATAGTGCCCATGGTCCACTGTGGTGCCACCTATGTGGAGTGGAATAACTGTTGCTGTGTGCCATTCAGGGGGCACAATGCCTGATGCAAGGCTATTATTAAATATGGTGCCTAAGTGGGGAACCAGTTTGTTCTGAAGTCCGTGGAAAACAAAGCCTGGGATGTTGTACGGTCCCATGAATGCTGCATTCTTGGCTTTAGAGAGTGCAATGTGTAACTGCATAGTTGTGATTACAGGGACTCTGCATCATTCCTGTATAGATATGGGCCATTTAGGGTGTGAGAGGGGTGTAAAGTTAGCACTGAACCTATCTGCTAGGATGTTGCCAATATCAGTCAGTTCTGTAATGTTCATGCCTTACTGCTGTAAGACAGAGCTGATGTGGGTATGGCCATCGAGACTAGTGACATACCTCTAGAGCACTTTGGGGTAGTCCTTGGAATTAGTGGTGGTTATGTTTATGTAGCTAGCTTTGGGGGATCTTATAAGGGATCTCAGACTCTTACTGAGGCTGAACAGGGAGTTCCCCCACTCATGGGATTGTACACTCATTTGCAACAGTCCCTTCCCTCTGTTGTACATTTTGTTTATGGCAGTGGACCACCAGATATGCTTACTTTTACTGGAGGGTAGCATTATGGTTCCATTTGGGATAGCACGATCCATGCCGTAGTGTAAGTGCTTAGAAAGTGCATTTGTGTATGATTCAGCGGTTGAAACTGTATTGTCCATCTGCATGGGTGTCATGACGTTTACTACTGCTGTCATAAGAAGCCTGAAGTTGGCTTTGTAGAAATATTGTACTGTGGTTTCCGTAAAGGGGGTGGAGGTGGGATGTTCATAGGTTCATAGGTTCATAGGTTCATAGGTTCATACTAGGCTATCTGCCCTAGGGCATTTTTAAGCCTAGCCAGAATGTGTTTGGCTTTCGCCACCCATTTTAAATTTATTTTGCTATGCCCTTTTTCGAGGTTAGTATACTGTGCCTCTGTCTAACAGTGACACAGAAGTGATACCCGGGGTAAACCTACGATCTCCCATCCACTCATCAAGATTCCTCTTGAAGAGAGTCAATGAGGGACTCTGCCTAACCTGGACTGGGATTTTATTCCAGAGTGAAGGGAGCCTCTGGGTTATGAATCTGTCCCTCCAGCATGTCCTATTTATTTCAGTGCTGAGGTTCAAGTCTCGAGCACGTAGCTCGATGGGATTTGGATTTTCTGAGGTGCAGCATGTTCATTAATTCTGGGTTGGACATGGCTTTATATGTCAGGCACAGATCACCTCTGAACAGGCGGTATGCCACTGAGTAGAGCTGGAGTTTCTTTAACCGGGCAGCATATGGCATCTGTTTGAGCCCTTTGATCCTCTTGGTGAGGTACTTTTGGGGTCTTTCCAGTTGCTGCAGGTGTCTGGTAAGGTACATCCCAAAAGGGGCACTGTACTCAATTATGGGCCTGATGAGGGATGAGTAAAGAGGCATGATGACCTCCCCTGATCTAGATGTGAATCCCTTCATGATTAGGTGGGCTATATAAAATGTTTTTCTAACCACTTTGGCCACGTGGTTGTCAAATGAGAGATTGCTATCAACCTGGGTCCCCAGGTCCCTAATTACTTCTTCTGTACTTAATGGATTACCACCTATGTGGTAATTTGTGGGCACTTTTTTGCCAAAGGGATGACTATACACTTTTGGCATTTAGCTTGAGGCCATGGCTCTGGCACCAGTTGTCTGTTTCTATGAGGCCCTTTGGAGAATGCTTGTGTCGGCTGGAGAGTTGATTATGGCCCAGTTTGCAGTCATCTGCGAACTTGGTCAGCCACAGTCCTTCCGTGTTGGCCTGTACCTCCGAGAAATATATACCGAACAAGAGAGGTCCCAGGACTGAGCCTTGTGGGACACCACTCATAACTGGTTTGGAGTCTGACATGGCTCCAGCAATTCTAACCATGTGGGTTCTGTCCTTGAGCCAGTTTGCAATCCATCTAGTGACATAGGGGTTTATATTTAAGCTGGTGAGCTTATCTATAATGCCCGAGTGGGGTATTGTATCAAAGGCTTTTGCGAGGTCCAGGTACGCTGTGTGGACCATCTTCCCCTCGTCAATGGCCTTGGTGACTGTTTCAAAGAAATCAACCAGGTTTAAGAGGCAGGATCTGCCCTTAACAAAGCCGAACTGGGTAGGATCCAGTGTTTGTAGGTCCCCAATGTCTTTATTTATGAGGTCCATGATGATCCTTTCCATAGCTTTGCAGACCAAGCTAGTCAGACTTATGGGGCAATAGTTTCCAGGATCCGTTGAGGCACCACCTTTATGGAGAGGGACCACTGTTGCTGTACGCCACTCTTTGGGCACATATCCTGTAGTAAGGCTGAGATTGAATAGTAGTTTTATGTTTAGGTTTAGCTCTTCTTGGAGTTCATGTAGGACGCAGCCATCTGGTCCCATTGATGCTGTGTTTTTTGCTTTGGAGAGGGCGGCTCTTACCTGAGCATCTGAGATGTCAGGGGGGCAGCACTCAGCTGGGATAGATATTTGCCCTTTTGGTGGGGAGGGAGTTTCGCTGAACCTGTCAGCTAGGATGTTGGCAATGTCTGTGGGTTTGGTGTATTTTTTGTCATTTTGGACTAATTCTGAGCATATCTGGGAATTACCACCCAGGTTCCTAACATAACTAAAGAAAGCCTTGTGATTATCCTTAGTGTCCTGTGCAATTTTTCTCTTGAAGCTGGCCTTAGACAATTTTATGTGTGCCTGTAGTTTTTTGCTAATGCTGATCAGTGATGCCTTCCCTTTTTGGGATTTTGCTCTATCATTTAGTAGCTTCCTCCTTCTATTGTATAGTTTGTTTATGGCTGGGGTCCACCAGACAGGACATCTGCCTTTGGAGGATTGGGTCTTGGTTTTATTTGGGATCGCATGATCCATGCATTCCTGAAGGTGTTCATAGAATGCGTTTATAAAGGATTCTGCGGTCTGGGCCGTATTTTCCACAGGCCCGGGGGCTTTAAAGGATTCCACCTCAGTTTTGAGTAGTGTGAAATTTGCTTTAGAGAAGTTTTTCACTGTGGTTTTCTGGGCAGAGGGTGGGGTCGGGATGCGGATATCCAGTGAGATTAGTTTATGGTCTGATCTTACCAGTGAGGGATACACTTCTGGTCTGGAGCATAGAGTCCCCATGTTGGTGATGATCAGGTCCAGTATGTTTTCCCCTCTTGTGGGAGTCGTAACAAGTTGTTCCATAGCATTTGAATTTATAAATTCTAGGAACCTTTGGGCTAGGGTGTTGGAGCTAGAGTAATGCTCCCAGTCTATGTTTGGGTAGTTGAAGTCTCCCAATATAATGGTGTTTGGAGAGACCCTCATATTTTCCAGTGTTCTCAGGAAGGCCGAGTGGGGTTCCTGGGTTTGGGAGGGTGGTCTGTAGCAGGCTATAAACTGGAAGGCAGTTTTACCCACTGTTAGTTGCACATGGATAGTCTCTGATGCTTCGTGCTTTGCCACCAACCTGGAGGTGTGGGTATCTTTGATGACGATCGATACTCCCCCTGCTTTTGTGGTTCGGTCCAAGTTTTGGGGCCAAAAAGCATGGTATGAGGTATAACCTGGTAGTGCTGGGGTGCTCTCGGGAGCCCTGAACCAGGTTTCTGTTACTGCACAGATATCGATGTTCTCCATGCTAAGGAGAGTTTCGTGCATCTTGAGGTTTAGACTTCTGGCATTGAGTAGCATTACTCTTAGTTTCTTATCCCTTGCGATACCTATGGAGGTGGGTTTGTCTTTTGAGCCTTGCCTAAAAAAGGCACTATGGGGGTAGCAAGAGCCTTTGCCAATATCCGAAAGCCCAGGGGTGACAGGTGCAAGTCGTCCTCGTGGCCTGTCGAGCACATCATCCCAAGCTGACAGGCATTGGATCCCCTTTGAATGACTCCAGTACTTAAGCCAATTGTTGAAATTGATCATCTTGTCTTCATATTGTGGCATCATTCTTGGTGAGGGTAAGATGCTACTCAAGGTCAGGGTCATACCGGCCTGGGCTACATGCTCAGAGAGCTCCTTTATGTCTCTTTTCATGTAGTCCAGGAGGTACGTCTCAGGTCATTCACACCAGCATGGACAATGATTGAGTCATATTTGTACTTGCCTTGGAGTGACCTGAGTGCTTGTGTTATGTGGCGGATCCTAGCGCCCGACAGGCTGCTCACCGTGACCCTCTCCTTGTTCAGCCTGGTGAGCAGGACATCAGTGTGCCTGACGATAGAGTCACCTATTACAAGTGTATCAGGTGTGTTGTTTAGTCTTAAGGGCTGTAACTGTTTGGCACACTGGCTTTGTGAGATATGTGTTGCACATGTTTTGTTTTGGGGTAGCGGCTGCTTGGGTGTCTGCTTTGGAGGTCTCTGCTGCTTTGGCAGATCTTTATTTAGAGCCTCCGAGTATGTTTTTGTGTGATTATGTGTTTGGTTTGCTGTTGTGGTAGGTCTATGTGAGACTGGAATTGTAGTGAGTGTGGTTTCCTTCTCCTCCTGACTGGTTATGCCAGTACTGAGTTGAGAGAGCTTAGGCTCCAGTTTGGCTATATGGTTGCATCTCTCACATGTGGTGGAATTTGTTGGGAGGAGGAGAGGGTTGTCTGTGTACATGAGGCAGTTGTAACATTGCCTCAAGATTCCCAGATTCACCAGCTGGACCGGAGAGGTGATTGACAACTGACCTTTGGACGTGCTAGAATAATATTGGGAATTCCTTAATAATTGAAAACCAGGGCCAGTGGGGAGTGAGGGTGTAGTGCTTTTAATTTTTAGTGCTGACTTATATAATTGCTTTAGTGAGCAAGTGCCAGGTAACTTAAGTGCAATGTGTTACAGGTAACTTAAATGCAAAAATGACAAACAGTAACTTTCTTTCAAGTGAAACAAGGAAATAAGTACCGTAAGCAATGCAGATATCACTAGTGATCCACAGAAGCACTGAGAAGCCGCATATTAGGTGGAATTATCGTTCCAGGGAAATAACAAGCAAACAAACAACAAGCATATAAACAAAGCTAGATTCAGCAGGCCTGGATCTAGTCTATGCTACAGCAAACAAGGTGTACCACTTTCAGTAAGATACAGTTCAAATATTCAGGCACTATAAACCTTTAACCAGAAATTCCCAGCTCAGAAGGGCAGAGTCCAGCATCTTCTCCCACAAGAGTGCAGACCACAAACCTTCTTAATGTAAAATAACTGGCCTGAAGCCCAAGTGCTTTAACCAGAACTAATACACTTTAAGAATAACAGACACTGGGCTCTCAATCAGCAGTTCCCAACTTAGAAGGATGAAAGCTACCTGTCCTGCCACCACAGTGCATGCCACAAACCTTCCTAATGTAAAACAACTGGTCTGAAGCCCAAGTGCTTAATCCAAAAGACTTAGAATGATAGCTACACTTTAACCAAGTTACTACCAAGCAGTAATAAATACAATTGAATACTTTAGAGAATGCCTGGATTAGTGCTCAAGTTACACAAACAAAACTAGATCCAGCAGGCCCGAATCCAGTCTGTGCCACAGCAAACAAGGCGCACCAATTTCAGTAAGAAGCAGTTCAGATATGCATCCACTATAAGCCTTCAACCAAAAATTCCCAGCTCAGAAGGGCAGAGTCCAGCCTCTCCTCCCACAAGAGTGCAGACCACGAACCCTCTTAGTGTAAAATAACTGGCCTGAAAGCCCAAGTGCTTAAACCAGAATTAATACACTTTTAGAATAACAGACACTGAGCCCTCAATCAGCAGTTCCCAACCTAGAAGGATGTAAGCTACCTGTTCTGCCACTACAGTGCAGACCACAAACTCTCAGTGCAAAACAACTGGTCCGAAGCCCAAGTGTTTAAACCAAAAGGCTTAGAATGAGTTACACCAAGCAGTAATAAATACAATTGAGTACTTTTAAGATGATGCAAAAGTAAAAAGTAGGTAGAAACACAAGTAGAGTAAAAGCAGATGAATTTTTTTTTTTCTGAACAAGTGCTGAGATCAAAGAAACAGATTTGAGTGCTGAAACTAGAAAACTGGCTAGTTATAAGAAAAAAAACTAAGCTAGAAGGCTTCCCTCTAACACAGAAGGGCTTGGGGGCTCAGAAGCCTAAAAATAGTCTATACCACTTAACAGGAAAGGCAGGAAACAAGCTTAATTTTTTTTTCTGTTTCCCAGATGCTCTCTTTGTACACAGTAGGAGTGCCTGAAATCAGAATATGATCTCACTGCACTCAGTTGAGTGAGCAAATGAGATGGGCCCAGAAGGAGTATCCAAACACAAATTTACAAGAGGGGCGGGTAGTTGCAGGGCCACTAAGATTAACACCAAAACAAAAACAGGGAGTGTGGGTGGGACTAACTGAAGAGCAGAGTGAAAACTTCCAGTTCAGTTAATATTCCTTCCACACAGTTAAAATCAATTTAAATACTGTATTTTTTGAAAAAAAAGAGCAGATAAAGGTACTTAAATTCTCTTATATGTCCAGTTGAATATAGCAAGTTCTTAGCCGGCCAAAGCTGAGGTTTTTAAGCAGAAAATATTTCACACTGTACCACTTAAATAGGCAAGGACAGGAAATCAAAGAATGTGACTACCCCACACCTGTAATTACTAGCAAATAACAAAATTCAGCAAACACTGACTAACTTCCAGTTCAGCTAATATTCCTTCCACACAGTTAAAATCAATTTAAATACTGTATTTTTTGGGAAAAAAAGAGCAGATAAAGGTACTTAAATTCTCTTATACATCCAGTTGAATATAGCAAGTTCTTAGCCGGCCAAAGCTGAGGTTTTTAAGCAGAAAATATTTCACACTGTATCACTTAAATAGGCAAGGACAAGAAATCAAAGAATGTGACTACCCCCACACCTGTAATTACTAGCAAATAACAAAATTCAGCAAACACTGACTAACTTCCAGTTCAGCTAATATTCCTTCCACACAGTTAAAATCAATTTAAATACTGTATTTTTTTGAAAAAGAAAAGAGCAGATAAAGGTACTTAAATTCTCTTATAAGTCCAGTTGAATATAGCAAGTTCTTAGCCGGTCAAAGCTGAGGTTTTTAAGCAGAAAATATTTCACACTGTACCACTTAAATAGGCAAGGACAGGAAATCAAAGAATGTGACTACTCCCACACCTGTAATTACTAGCAAATAACAAAATTCAGCAAACACTGACTAACTTCCAGTTCAGCTAATATTCCTTCCACACAGTTAAAATCAATTTAAATACTGTATTTTTTGGAAAAAAAAGAGCAGATAAAAGGTACTTAAATTCTCTTATACATCCAGTTGAATATAGCAAGTTCTTAGCCGGCCAAAGCTGTGGTTTTTAAACAGAAAATATTTCACACTGTACCACTTAAATAGGCAAGGACAGGAAATCAAAGAATGTGACTACCCCCACACCTGTAATTACTAGCAAATAACAAAATTCAGCAAACACTGACTAACTTCCAGTTCAGCTAATATTCCTTCCACACAGTTAAAATCAATTTAAATACTGTATTTTTTTGAAAAAAAGAGCAGATAAAGGTACTTAAATTCTCTTATAAGTCCAGTTGAATATAGCAAGTTCTTAGCCGCCAAAGCTGAGGTTTTTAAGCAGAAAATATTTCACACTGTACCACTTAAATAGGCAAGGACAGGAAATCAAAGAATGTGACTACCCCCACACCTGTAATTACTAGCAAATAACAAAATTCAGCAAACACTGACTAACTTCCAGTTCAGCTAATATTCCTTCCACACAGCTAAAATCAATTTAAATACTGTATTTTTTTGAAAAAAAAGAGCAGATAAATGTACTTAAATTCTCTTATACGTCCAGTTGAATATAGCAAGTTCTTAGCCAGCCAAAGCTGAGGTTTTTAAGCAGAAAATATTTCACACTGTACCACTTAAATAGGCAAGGACAGGAAATCAAAGAATGTGACTACCCCCACACCTGTAATTACTAGCAAATAACAAAATTCAGCAAACACTGAATAACTTCCAGTTCAGCTAATATTCCTTCCACACAGTTAAAATCAATTTAAATACTGTATTTTTTTGAAAAAAAAAGAGCAGATAAAGGTACTTAAATTCTCTTATACGTCCAGTTGAATATAACAAGTGGATGTGGATAACAAGGGTGATTAGCGTACTGTCGGATCTGACCAATGAAGGGATAAGCCCAGGTGTGGAACACCAGTGACACATGTCAGTAATTACTAGGTCTAGGATATCGTTGCCCCTGGTGGTGATGTGGATAGGTCGATCCAGGCAATTGGAGTTGAAGAATCCCAGAAAGCATTGGCCTAATGAGTTGGTACATGTGTAGTTATCCCAGTTAATGGTGGGGTAGTGTCAGTCGCACATTAGTAGTGTCTGATAGAACCCTAATGTCCAATACACCAAGAAGAGAAGACTGTTAACCATGGGATATGGTGGTGAATCTGTAGCAAGCTACAATATGTATTGCACTTATAGCCATAGTTAGTTGCATTTGGATAACCTCTGATGCATTGTGCTGAGCAACTAGCCTGGAGGTGTGGATATCCTCGGGAAATACGGACACACCTCAGCCTTGGGTGTTCCGGTCCAGGTTACATGGCCAAAAAGTGTTGTATGGGTAATCAGCTGGTAGTGCAGGGGTGCTCTCAGGAGCCTTGAACCGGGTCCCAGCCCCTGCACAGATATCGATGTGGTCCATTACAAGGGGTGCCTCGAGTGAGTGCGTGTTGAGATTAAGACTTCAAGCATTGAGTAGCATTACCCTCAGGTTTTGCTTGCCTGCCCCTGCTATGGTGGCGAATATGTTATTTGAACCTTGCCTAAAAAAGGCACTATAGGAGGAGCAAGAGTCTTAGCCATTATCCGGAATCCCAGGGCCGACAGGTGCAGGCCACCTGTGGCACAGCATCGTGGTCTGTTGACCATTTCATTCCAAGCAGACAGATACTGGATACCTTTAGAATGACAGCAGAAGCATAGCCAATTGGTGAAGTAAATCATTATGTCCTTGTACTGGGTTATCATTCTGGATGATGGCAGATTGCTACTCAGGGTGATGGCCATACCTGCCTGGGCTACAAGATCGGAGAGCTATTCCATGTCTCTTTACATGTAGTCTAGGATGGTACATCACAGAGCATTCACACTAACATGGACATTGACAGAGTCATATTGTACTTGTTGTGGAGTCATCTGGGTGCATAGGTTATGTTGCAGATCATGTTACCCGACAGGCAGCTGACAGTAACTACCACCTTGTTTAGCCTGGTGAGTATGACATCAGTGTGGTCCACTACAGAGTCACCTATGACTAGTGTGGTGGGTACATTCCTTTTCCTTATTAGCTGTGGTTGATTGGCACACTGAGTCTGTGGGCTATATTTCATTGTTGTTGTGTTGGGGGATGGAGGCTGCCTGCATTTCTGCTTTGGTGTTCTCTTTCACCTAGACAGAGTATTATTGAGAGGCTTCACAAATGTTTTTGTGCTACTATGTGTGGCCTTTCGTGGTGGAGATTTATTGAGACTATATGATGGGTGTGGTGTGGTGCAAATGTTTAATTTCCCCACATGACTGTCAAGTTCAATCATGGTTGTAGAGAGCTTTACCTCCAGTTTGGCTAGATAAGTGCACCTTTCACAGGTTGTAGTGTTGGGTGTTAGGAGTATAGGGTTGACTGTGTACATGAGACAATTTCTACATTGCCCCAGGATGCCCATATTCATCAGATAGACAGCAGAGAACACTGGGAGCTGATCCTTGGACATGTCTGCATATATAACTATTTCCCTCTAGATAAGTGAGGAAAGTGCGTACGAGAGCTGTGTTACTGTAAGCAAGTGGTAACTGTATGTACAAACACCGTTTACCTGTAGGTAATGAGGAAGGTTGAGTGCCATAGTAATTAGTAGCTCATGTAGTGCTTACATGTTCTGAGCAAGTGCTGAGCATGAATAAGCAATCCAGATAGGGCTTCGGATAATAAGACGTTATGTACCTACCATAACGTTCCATGTTAGTTGTCTTCTTCTCACCTTCTTTCTTGCTGTTTGGGTTCGGAGCTGCTCCTCGGCTCTGACTCGGCCATCTACTAAAGCTTGAGAGCTATTTACTAGCTCGAGGCCTTCCCATATCCCACAATGCTTGGTGCTAGATACCCAGATCTCGTTTGGCAGAGCTAACACCATAGAAAATACAAGGTCACCTGTCCAAACTACAAGTTTTTCCTACAGTACTAAGACAGAGGAGGACGTAACCAAGATAAGACTCAGCCAGAGGATGAAGGCCTCAAAAAAGGGACTCTTCTTGGTCTGTCCAGGCTAGGGGGATGGAAAGTGGGAAGCAAGAAAGAAGGTGAGAAGACAACTAACATGGAATGTTATGGTAGGTACATAACTTCTTAATGTTAAGTTGTCTCTCTCGCCTTCATTCTTGCTGGTTGGGACAGCGTCCCTAGCACCTCAGTCCTGGGTGGCTCATCGGAACAGACTCTTGAGCACAGTGGAACCAAAATCAGCTCTACTCCTATAGGCCATATCCAACTTATAATGTGAAATGAAAGTATGAGGAGTGGCCCATGTGGCTGCAGCACAAATAGATTCCATAGGTAGTCTTGCTTGAAAAGCTACCAAAGTAGCTAATGCTCTGGTGGAATTACCTTTAGGTTTAGTAGGGAGTTCTTTATGTCTCAGCTGATAAATCAAAGTAATAATAGAGGACAACCACCTGGATAAGGCTACTTTAGAAACTGGCAGGCCCTGTTTGCCCTCAGCATAGGACAGGAAGAGTTGGTCTGATTTCCTTGTTTGATTAGTCCTATCCAAATAAAATCGTAATTGCCTATGAACGTCCAGTTGGCGTAACTTTTGTTCAGCTTTGTTTGAATAGTTAGGAAAAAAGACAGGTAGATCAATAGCCGGATTCAGGTTTGTTTCGGAAGGTATCTTGCATACAGAAGACCCCGGAGCCAATCGTGAACTAGAGCGTCTCTGGGGGAGTGCCCAGGAAGGGGGAAGAGAGTGAAGAAATCATCGCACTTGCTGTTGAGAGGAGTTGTGAAAAGGTTGCAGCAAGGTTGACCCCATCTGCAGAAGATTTTGTCCACTACTGACTGATTGAGAGACCACTCGTGAGGCATGAGAATTTCTCTGCTTAGCCTGTCCGCTATGACGTTGGACTTCCCGGGGATGTGCGTTGCTATCAGAAACTGTTGAGATGAGATCACCCACTGCCAGAGTCTGAGTGCTTCTCGACATAAGGGATAGGACTTGGTTCCACCCTGCTTGTTGATGTACCACACTACAGACATATTGTCTGTTTGAATTGCAATAGTCCCAGTGGGTAGAGAGTCCTGAAGAGCTTGCAAAGCTAAAAGCACCGCTCTCATCTCCAAGATGTTTATGTGCAGGTGGTACTCTAGAGGTTGCCAAGTGCCCTGGACAGTCCTGCCCTGAAAATGCCACCCCCACCTGATCAGGGGGGCATCTGTGGTCACCGTGGCAACAGGAGGAGGAAGAACAAATGGTCTGCCCTGGAGTACTAGAGGGGAGACCATCCACCATGCCAGGTGGTCTTTGCATGATTGAGTGATTATTATCTTGTGAGACATCGGAAGTTGTTGAAAAGACCATTGGGTAAAAAGCATCCACTGAAGAATCCACATGTGAAAATGAGCCAGGGGAACTAGTATGATTGCTGCTGCCATGAGACCCAATGTTTTTAGTACAAATCTGGCCTGAATCCTCTTGCACTGTAGTAAGACCTGCACATGTCGGCGAATGTCTGACACTCTGTCTAGAGGAAGTTTTGCAGACAAATCTTTTGTATTTAATCTTGCGCCTATAAAGGTTATAGACTGACAAGACTACAATGCAGACTTTTTGAAATTTATTGAGATACCTAGCTCAGAGCAAGTTTGGATGGTATAATCCCTGGCTCACAGTAGCTGATACCTGGTGGAAGCAGTAAGGAGCCAGTCATCTAGATATGGAAACACCTAGAATCCTCGCCATCTCAGGTGAGCCGTAACCACTGCCATGCATTTGGTGAACACCCTGGGGACTGTGGTGAGACCAAAGGGCAGGGCTCTGAATTGATAGTGACTGGCTCCCAGCCGGAAGTGGAGAAACCTTCTGGAGTGCCTGTCCAGTTTGATATGGTAGTGTGCATCCTGAAGGTCTATGGAGCACATGCAATTGTCCTGACCCAAAAAGGGTAGAATGGACTGAAGCATGACCATCCGGAACTTCATTCTTTGAACAGATTTGTTTAACCTGCTGAGATCCAAAATGGGTCTCCAGTCCCCTGTCTTTTATGGTATCAAAAAGAACTTGGAGTAAATTCCGGATCCTTGCTGGTCTGCTGGGACTGACTGGATGGCCCGTTTTTCTAGCAGTTTTGAAATTTCTGGCACTGCTTGTTCCCTTAGACCGGGTGGAACATCTGGCAGGGACTTGGTTGTTTGTACAGGGGTGTGGACAAAGGGGATTTTGTAACCCTCGGATATGATAGACCATATCCATTTGTCTTGTGTGAGGAGTTGCCAGGCTTCTGGGTACAGTGACAATCTTCCCCCGACTGCCTCTGAAGGTGTACAGTCGGGCAGCCCCTCAGGGGTGCTGAAAGGGTTTGTAAGAGAAAGATTCTCTCCTACCCTCATTTTGCGGACCCCCTCTGCCCCTCAGGCGGTGTCTATTATTGTTCCCTCCCCTGCCCCTGGAGGGAAACTCATCACGTGTGTCAGGCATGACTCCCTGGGGTTTCTGAAACCATATTTTCCCACTCTTCTGACCTTTGGGTATGGCCTAGAGGGAGTAGAAAAACAGACTCCCATGGCAGAGAGAGTCTTGCCTTCCTGCTCACACCTGGTAAGGGTATCCTTCACCTGTGGTCCAAACAGAGCCGAACCATTGAAGGGGTATTGGTGAAGGATGCCATAAAGGGGTCAGCAAAGTTGCATAACCGCATCCAGGCATGTCTTCTCAAAGCCACCCCTGTACCTGCAGCCCTACTTGCCCTATCGGCTGCATAAGAAATGAGCCTCATGGAGGAGTTGACAATTGAGTTAAGGGTCGCCAGCTGGGAGTTAATCTTATCTTGAGCCCCCACAGCTGATGGATCCTGAAGGGTATCACCCAGTCCCTTGAAAAAATCCCTTTGAAGACGAGTGAAGTGGCACAGATAATTCAGTGACCGCATGGAAAAAGTCGCTGAGGAAAACATCCACTTCCTGTACCTGTCCATTGTCCTAGACTCTTTATTAGGTGGATGGACAGGCACCAAAGGGTCAGCCAACTCCTTCTTTGTGGCTGCTGCAACCACCATGGCATCAACGGGGACACCTTTTGTCAAAAATTGTTTGTTGGGTGGGGCTGTAATGAACTTAGTGGGCCTGCAGGGAGTTGGTTCCACTGTGTCTGGGGCTGACCACGCCCTTCGAGCCACTACTTCCATCAGCGGGTCGAAGGGTGGAGACACCCAGGAGGTGGAAGGGTGAGAACCAAACGTGTCCAGGTATACCAACTCGTCCTCGGAAGGGTTAAGGGCAGTCCAGTTCCCCTCTGCTTAAGGATCTCTAGGATGTCTGAAAAAGAGACATCCTCAGAGGGGGATCTTGGGGACCCTTCCGAATCCTCCAAGTCGGTATCAGACGTTACTGACACGGGGGAGTCGACATGTTTACTCTTACATTTTCTCTTCCGAGGGGGCTCCTCTGAATGATCAGGGGAGGCCTCGGAAGAGGAAGATACACCCAATGGGGTGACCTGGAGCATCTGTTCTCCACGCTTGGGGTCAGAAGGGTGGGCAGAGACTGATGCAGGCACCATGGGGGGAGGAGCTGAAGGGGCTGATCGAGGGGCCGACTCAGGAGTCAGCACGCTCCTCATGACCTCAAAGGTGCCGCTATCAGACAGAGCAGAAGGTCCCTGCTCCAAAGAGACGTGAACCCCTCCCGGCACCGAGAGGGATGGCTCTGAGGCCGATGTCGGAGCCGAGCTCACCTGCGCCGAAGCCCCGAGAGGGAGAATGGGATCGGACAAGGGTCTGATGCCACTCATCCCCTCGGAGCTGATGAGGGAGTCCTGGCACCCAGATCCCTCCAAGGAAGGAACCAATGAAGAGATCGGAGCCAACAAAGGAGATGAAAGGTGTGGTATCGGCTCCGACGTTTCCAAGATTCGAACCCCAACCAGCTCCGGCTCCAAACACAAAGGGGGAGTTGGAGGAGGAACTGCAGAAGACTCAGGGACAGCCACAGTCTGTTGAGAAGGGCTGGTTAACATTTTGGCCAGGGCCTGCGATTTAAGGAGTCTACTGACCACCCTCTCCAAGTCATGATCGGATATCCTGGAGGACCGAGAGGAGTGGGACCTATGACTTTGTTCAGACTGAAGCAATGGTGACCTCAGAGCCGAACGAACCGATTCTAGGGAAGGGGACCTAGAACATTTTTCGGCCCAAAGACGATTCCGACACTAAAGTCGGAGCCGATTGAGGTCCAGAGATCTCGGTTCCAGCCGGAATCAAAGAGGAGGCAGATGCTCCGCCCGGCAACGGCTCCGAACTGGGAGCCAACTGCTTGGCGGGCTTTAAGGATTTCCCCGATTGAGACTTCGCCGGGGATCCCTCTGGCTTAAGTAAGCCTCTCAAAATAAGCTTGTTCCTATGCTCCTGCAGGACTCTTGGGCTGAACATGTGACAGACCAAGCAGGAGTCCTGCAGGTGTAGGGAACCCAAGCAATAAACACAAGAAGTGTGACCATCTGTCAGAGGCATCTTCTGACAGCACGAGTCACACTTCTTGAAGCCTGAAACGTTAGTATCCTTGGACATACTGGCAAGGGGATACCAAAGAGAGAATATTAAACTAGTGCTTAAACAAGGCATACAGAAACACTCACACACACGCACTAGTTAAACTAAGAATAATAACAACAAAAATATTGCAAGGCTAAATAACTGTAGCTAAGAAAGGCTAAACACTACTCCTATTAGGTACAAAAAGGGTGGGGTTAGCCACTAAAGAGAAGAAACAAGGGGGGGAGGGTAGAAACTCTAACAAAAAACGAGTTTCCTGACTGGGGCAAACTAGGGGATACACAGTCCAATTATACTAAAAGGGAAAGACTATCTATATATAAGAAAAATACAAAGGTAAATTTTAAGCTAATAATACAAAAAAGATTAATACGACCTGAGCCGGTAAAAGCGCAACCTCCTAGCTGAAGCAGCAAACGAGATCTGGGTATCTAGCACCAAGCATTGTGGGATATGGGGAGGCCTCGAGCCAGTAAATAGCTCTCGAGCTTTAGTAGATGACCGAGTCAGAGCCGAGGATCGGCTCTGAACACAACCAGCAAGAATGAAGGTGAGAGAGACAACTTATCATCATAAACACACTGACCTCCCCAACAGGTACACAATGATATATCCATATACACTACAGAGCCCCTGTAACCATAACTATGCAGGTACAAGGTGCACTCAGGCTGCATGGGACCTGTCCACATCTCTGGTTGTATCATACACATATGGCAAATCAGTGTGCTCTACACATACACATCATGAAAAACATAGCTTCATGTCAGTCTGTGTACACCCTGAATGGTGCACACCAACAGTTATCAGAACCCACAAAGTGGGGACATGACTTATAATGGGAGGTACTGCACTACTACCCTGCTGAGTCTGGTCTGAAAGGTCGTGAACCATAATCAACCTATTTTATGTCAGCAGTACAGATGTAGATGACAGTAAGGATGATTTCACACTGCATATCATAACTGTGACAGGTCATAGGACATCATCACCCATACTGTGTTCCACCTACACACAGTATACTAGATGTACATTTGTATGTCACAGGAGTGTTCTGCAAGTGGACTGTTTGCAGAACCAACACTACAGACGGTGTCTACATAATATGTGCATATCACACCAATGCCAGCTACAGTAAGACGGGGTTACTTCACTGTACTCCCCCTTATTGTAGATTATACCACACAGACAAACAGAAGGCATCTGCCTATGTATGTATGTGAATGGCTATGACCTATGAGCAATAGCTAATGCAGTGTGGTGGACAACATACAGAAGGGTCTTTGTGGATAAGGTGTGTGACATATGGGCACAATTTGACAGCTGCATAGTGCATTGTCACCACTAGGGTAATAGTCCTGTATCCATGACCTACCACCTAGACAGTGGTCAACATAATGAACACTGTGTGTAAGGGATGCAGCTGGGCAGTTGCCCTTCCTGAGTTAGTGACATCAACACACCTTTTAGGTAGTCGTAATTGGCAACCCTAGTCATGACAGGGTGCCATCCATGAATATGGAGATCATTGTTCAGCCATACCCATCACACAAGTGACCTCTATCGGATCACATATCACCTTTAAGGGGTATTGGCCATGTTTGGATGGCCGACACCAGCCTTTCCAATCCTCACATCCACTATGTAGCATGATGACTACCCTGCATAAAGCCATTTACAACACAGTGATGTTGGACATCCTACACGTACATATCCTGATCTCAAATACATACTTCATGGATATCCACCTTCCTAGTACAAGGATCATCACATGCTGGACAGATCCTTGTGCCATACACGTTACATACTCCCACTATACTATGCATCCCTGTCCAGCACAACTGCACATTGCCCCTTTTCAAACATGACATGATGACTGCATGGTAAATGTATCATTAACCCTGTGGATCAGTTATGTGGCACTGCTACACCTGGCCCCAGTAACCCGGCTGTCAGCTACAGCAAGGTAAACTTACATGCTAGGCTCATACATAGCCCAGGGCATACAGCCTACTAGTTGACTTTGCCTGTACATGCTATACTTGATAACCATACCTGCAAATACCATCAGGCTAGCCAGTGTCCCATGTGTATCACATGTGCAACACAGGCGATACATGGCAGGATGTTGAACTGCTGTACAGTGCTGTGTAGATGTATATGGAAAAGCACATACATGTATAACCTTCCATGTGCATGTCTGCAGTGCCACAGGTCATGTCCGTTAAGGCAGTGTACGTGTTGATATGTGACATATACACAGCATCAAGGTCGACCACATTAATGTGGACACATCTAGGCATGTGCTGATAGGAAAGAGCACCAGTACAGGCAAACAGACATGCCCACATCAAGACAGCATCCACATGGAGTATGAGCAATGTAATCAGGTGACACATGCATATATGGTGATAATATCCAATAACCATTGAGTGACACAAACATGTCAGTGGTGTCAGTGTCATGTAGATTTGCAAAGGCAACTATTTAGACATAATACACGTCATATACATGTATGTTCAGCTGTAGCTCTGTGCATCTCTGAGATACTGTGACCTCTCTCCATCTTTATGTCTTCCAGGTATACCACGTGCAAGGCTACCAGCCTATACATGCTTGGAGGATGAGGCCCTCATACCTTACCTACACAACAACTATGATGTCCTGTTTAGCCATGTGCCACAGGATGCACAGCAGCAGAATGACCTGTGGCAGGAACTTCGCAGGATGCTTAATGATGTGGTTGGCCACAACCGCACATACCAGCAGGTGCACAGACACTACACAGACCTCATTAGATGGGCAAAACAGCGTGTGAATGCAATCACCAGGGAACAAGGTGCAATAGGTGGTGGGCCACCGACCTAGCCCTCACTCACATGTACAGAGGAGCTACTGGCCAACCTGGGGACACCTGCAGAACACCATTCACAAGCCTTAGCAGACATCATGGAGGTGGGTGTCTCTCAACCTCAGAGCCTGGAGTCTCCTGGTAAGTCACTACTGCACATATAACTATCATATCCCATATAGTTGTATGTGTCACTGTACAATATGTAATGTAACATCATATGCAAGGCATGTATACACACATGCTGCATACTATAGTATGCTACTCTGTGTATGCACACATGTGCATACTGCATAGTATATCCTATTGTACTGGCATATTTGTTAACATGCACATTGCACCCTGTAGCTGTCATACAGGCATGGATAATGATCATACTGCTGTGTCACTACTATTTAGGTACCTCTGGCATTCTGCTAAGACAGCAGCCCATTGCAGGTGAGACAGTTATAATGTATCAGGCATGTTAATGAACAGACTTATTTGCTATGTGGCCATTTACCACATGTACACATAATGTATGGTCCTGTCACAATATACAGGTTGCATCTGTAATTCATCACAATGGCTACCCATGTGCAATACTCACACACTATGTGAAACACGGGCATGTAACCTCACAAACTGTCACTGCCAGATGTGTGGACAGCTGTGCATACAATGGTGGAGGTGTTGTTCAATGTAGGGACATGTATTACACATTGGGACTACACATGTGGGGTATACAAACAGTACTACACAGTGAGCTGGAGTATGGCCAGAACACAGGATTCACCAGTGTGGATTATACCCCTGCTATGAGTGTCACACAATGTGATGTACTATCTGACATGTCCATGACATGTAGTGTGCTGGCTGCAACACTGGCTAATCATCTTGTAAAACATATCCCACATACCAAACATACAACCCTTTGACAGCATAACCCTGTGGTCAGTGGAGCATATGACATCTATGGGTGTATGTCATATGGGACAACACAGATATGTGAGATAGACGGCCATCAGAACCATTTGACCAACACATGTTCACACATGGCCATGGAGGATGGCCAGAGACATGGAGCAACACACAGATCTGTTTGTGTGTACACCCTGTTGTATGTTGGCGCCACATGGTCCAACTATGGCCTTTGTGTAATGGTTATATTGGAAATGTGGAACACTAGACATCCTACAGGCCTGTGCACAGCTTGTGTAGGCATAACATCAATCGACCACATAAGATGAGTTGAACATCATGAGTGTGTCACAACATGACAGCTGTCATCTGTACAGTATCCACATACATACACAGACAACAGCAGACCACAGATACAGTACATTTCTCTTGCTGCTGCCAGACATGACTTTCAGCCATGCACCTCATGTGTGTGGTACACATATGTCATGTGGGACATGGTGTACTGACAAGTCTACCATGTGTGGAAATAGTTACCAGGCAGCAGACATATGTATGCAGATGTGCAGGGGTGACATCTGTATGGCCTTCAGTGACCTGTGTCACATATTCCACATCATGGTTTAGTGTGTATACTCCTCAGTGACGTGGGTCACATTCCACAGTATAAATGGATTGTGTGTGCACACAGTCATGGCTATGCACTGTGTCTGTAATTCACACTTTATAGCAATAGAGATGCCTCATGATTTCCTGCAATGGCACTGTGTCTGTAATTCACACTGTATAGCAATAGAGATGCCTCATGATTCCCTGCAATGGCACTGTGTCTGTTCTTCACACTGTATAGCAACAGAAACACCTCATAATTCCCTGAAATGGGCATGCACATTTGCTACATGTGCATTCTATCTGTAAAGAGGACAGACAACACTGCAATTTGGCACCATTACTCCACTGTATATGTGACAGGACACCATTGTGTTGAATATGTATGCATGCCATTGCACACGTCAGCAGATTACATGGCATAACACATGTTAATGTCAAGGTCATATGCCACACATCAGGCATGTGTACTTTTAACCTGCGCTGGTCTACATGATGTAACACAGGGATGTATGCTTACTACTAGGATTGTGTGGAATGCATGGCTTCTGCTATGATACATGCATGCTGTTGTGTGCAACCCAGGTATGTATGATAACTACCACTATTACTGTCTGAGCCGCATGCTGTCTGCTGTATCACATGCATGTTGCATGCCTTCTGTCATATCACATGCATGTTGTGTGCCATAGTGTGTGTCTGTGTGTGTGTCTTGACTGTAATGTAGAGTTTTTGTCTGCCCTCACAGGTGATGTAGGTGCGTTACCCTCCTGCGGTCCATCTGATGTTAGTGTCCCCACAGACTCTAGCAGTGATGATGAACGTATGATTGAGGCACAGGCAGGGCAGTCAGGGGCTGAATCTGTGCCATTGGTTGCCATTCCACCTATATCCCCCTCATCCCCGCACACAGTTCTCCTGCCAACACATACCCCATCACCAGTGGCCATAGAGGAAGGACAGTTGGCATGTGGTAGCTTGGAACAGGAACATGTGGTGGCTATGGAAGGTGTGCCTTCACACCATGGCATCAGGCAAATGACTGGAGATGGCCCACACAGGCATGCAGCCAGTGCTGCTCGTAGGAGGACCTCTAGCCATCATGCACCTGCAGGACAGAGCGCAGCAGCTGGTGTCACCATATGCATGTTTCAGGCTGTAATGGCAGTACTGGCATGTGCTGAATGGCAGAACAGAGAAGAGCAGAGGCTTCAGAGGGCTGCTATCCATTCTTTAAACAATAACATCCAGGCAATGGCAAATGCTTAACAGCAGATTTTTGATGTATTGGACAGATGATTGGATAACATGGTTGGAATCCTAGGCCGTGGCATGACAATCCGTGAGCGTGAGCTGTCTGTGCTGGAACATCTGGTAGGAGTGAGGCATAGGGCACATGGATGTAGGCCAGCTACGGCACCTGGTGCAGGTCTAAGTGAACGAGCTACTTCACATGCCCACTCCCATAGTGGCGGTAGCAGCAGCAGTGCAGCTGGTGATGTGTTGTCCACACCAGGACACAGCAGGCCACGTGCACATGGCCGTGGATGGTCCCAACAGGGACACAGTTCCGGTGGACATGTGTCATCAGACAGTACCCAATCTGCACATCTGTCAGGTAGTGTCCGTGCAACCCCTGGCAGGCGCAGGTCACGTGGCTGTGTCCGGACACTGTGAACTGCAAGACCTGGTCTGTACAGTCTGGAGCTGTCAATAATACTCCTGTGTAGGCCAGACACATGCCAGAACTGTGTGCATACATACACTCACACACCAAAAACATCTGTAGGGAACCGCAACACACTCATGCATAACAACTACACATGGCCAATTAGTTCAAAGGCCCTAACTCGCACACATGATGGTATCCAATGGTGCAGCCTAGGACCCTGGCAAACATTATCACCCTGTCCATATGATGATGCCTGTGCCGCATCCTTGTCATCCACACCATCAGTACAGGGCCATGCTCCTATGGTCTGATGCACAGGGTGAACAGAATAGGGGGATAGGTGTGGATTACAATTGTTGTGTACTGTTGACAGGCAGCAGACATACCATGTAGTACAGGTTTAGAATGCATTGATTACTGTTAACAGTATGTGTCCTGGTAACACCAGTAACAGCATGTTGGTCATGATGTCCTGCTTCCCTCCTTCAGGTCTACTTGCATGTGCCGGTGAGTGTCAGTGTTTGCAGTTAGTGTCCCATATGTAACCGTGGACTACTCACAGGTATGTATGGAAATACCAGCATGCTATCCGTAGCTTCAACATCACTGTTACAAAGGCTGCCATTCCAAACACGTCTACATGTCAACTGATCCTGGAGCATGGGAGCTGTGTTATGAAATACTGTGGCTAGAGACATGACATCCATACTGGGTGACATCACAGGTACAGTTACATGGGGCGGGGAGTTAATATAGCAGTCTAGCTGATGACAAGGGTAGAGGCCATTTGATAGCATGATGCCTCATTGTGTAGCGTTAATACATGTTCCCATTACAGGATGGGAACACACAACTACACACACAGGTAGTCACACACATGTATTCAGACACAGGGACACACCCACACCCATGGTATCAACAACACTGAAACACACACACACACACACACACACACACACACACACACACACACACACACACACACACACACACACACACACTTGATAGTGTTGCGGTGCGGACCCCTGCCTATGTGGTAATCATCATCACAGTACTGTGCATCTACATGATGCACCACAGAGAATACACATGTACAGGTAGTCAGTATGGCCTAAGATCGAGGGTATCAACAGGGTAGTGGATTGCATTGCCTGCGGGGTAGGGATCCTATCTGCTCACTATGATAACATACATCCTCACTCCATGGACCAGACAGCCAGACATACACACACACACACACACACACACACACACACACACACACACACACACACACACACACACACACTGTGGAGTTCACAGCTGAATACACCTATGCCATGCACATACAGATAGCTCACATGTGTGTGATATACACCCCACCCCTGCCTATGTCCTGCTTTCTACATTGCGGTATGTATTGATATCTACAACAGTGTACAGGAGAGTGAGTAACAAGTGGGATGTATTTCCTACCATACGTGACATATATGGACACACAAGCAAACACACATGACAGTACTGTGAATCAAACACTTGCTATCCCATGATACATATGACAGACATGCAGCAGTATTGCATGCATTACAATATGTACTGATGCTTCCTTTGGCAATTGTGCCGATATATACTCACGGGAGGGCTTATGTGTTACAGGTGTCAAGTGATTTACAATCAGTGACACCCTGAATGCTGTCTAGGTTGTGTGTGTTCCCCTTCAATTAACAGAGCCACAGCTTAGTGCTTACACAGGTTCATGTAGGGCTGCTTGTGACACACCTGTGAGCTGTCCTCAGCAAGCATCCATCTGCAAAGATGCCCCACCACTTAGTTATGCCCACACAACTGCCCATACCTGATGTACATCTTACCATACTGTCAGCATATTACCACATATAGTTGGCAATGATGGGGCTGCATTGCAACTACATGCTGTAGTATGTCACATGTCACCTGCATACATCAGCAACTGCACACGCATGGTAGCTGAATGCACCCACTACATGTACATGTGTGTAGGTCTACATTCCTGTCATTTGGCCATGTTTGTAGGCATTGCAATTGGTGGACATGTGTAATGACATACATGGTACATGGACCATTGTATGATATGATAGTTGTCATGGGTGACCAGTACAGAGGGAATGTTAACTCCATCAGCATTGATATCACATGTTATGTACCATTAGCATTCAGCGGCCATGGACCTACCTTCCATGTGCATGTGTGTAATTGCTGTAGCTACCTGTCTGCACAAAGGACAACAACAGCTATGCTATATACATATGTGTTTTGTGTGTGTGTGTGTGTGTGTGTGTGTGTGTGTGTGTGTGTGTGTGTGTGTGTGGCATGTACATATCCATGGCAGGCACATGTATGTCATATCCGAACATGAGGGTGTTTACTGGTGTACAGCAACTGTCATCTATTACTGCTGTATATAAACAAGGGCCCCTGGTGTGTGTACAGCTGACCTGGATACAAACCGTGTTATCATTGCATTGCATAACACATGATGCAACTGTGTCAGTACATGGGTAATCTGCCACGTTGATGTAGACCTTGGTACAGTGCACTGGTCAAAGGTCACATGGTATTGTACTATTATATGTCCTACCACATGTATGGATGTGTGTTGCTGGTCCAAGGCCATGGTGATGTCTGAGGGCTACATCCTACAATGCAGCTTTTGACACTGTGACCTGCATCTGACACATCTGTGATGCCTTTTGAGGGTGTACTGGTCAGTACATGTGAGTGGCCTTCATGTACGTGGGGACACCAGCACCTGGTGCAGTCTGTACCTGTGTTATGGCCCACATGTCTGCTTCCTAGGTATATGGTGGTAGTGCTTTTGTGCAGTACTGAGCATTCAGCCAGGTGTTCCTCACTGCACAGATGTCAGTATTCTCCATTGTTGGATCTACAGTGAGCAGCTGTGATTACAAATGCTACACATCTAGCACTGTTTAGCATGCGCCTACAATGCAGTTGTCCTCTAGGTGTCAGGGTGTTATACTGGGTTCAGGGCATTTGACTATGACTGGCACTATATGGGCGAAGTAGCCACTCCTGGCAGGACATCACCACGGGTGGTAGTATTGTGCTTGGTATAGATTGGTACATCTAAGGTGACGGACAGCAGTGGACATTGTGTAGAAAACCAATGTCAGGTATAAGTAGTGCAGCATTCCTTCTGACAATGACAACTATTGACACCAGAGGCCATTACAATGTGTTGTTCATGTCTAACTGTAATGGCATGGCCACTATGCCCTTCCGTGTTTAGAGGTAGAGTGCATACAAAACAGCCCTGTGCTACTAAGTGTGTAAGCATGCCCAGTGACAACTTGTGTTAGTTATGTGCCTCTATGTGTATGGGCATGGCCAATGTTACCCTGTATAGCGGTAGTAGTCATCCATTCAACAGATGGCCATACTCCACTTCAGGATGGATTCCTACATTGAACACACAGGTTCACGGGTATGCACATCTCAACTGCCAGCATCCATGTAGATGTCCACATTCCTAGAAGGTCATAATGACAGCCTTGAAAGGTGTAGTCTCTGTGGTGCGACTCGTATCTATGTAGTATTGTAATAGTGATCTGTAGATAGGCGGTTGTTCTGATCCCACCACTGGCGTGTGTGTTTGCCTCTGTCTGCCTGGGGACAGAATTATGCTTTTACACCACTCACACTCCATACAATTCCTATCGCCAACTTTGGCAATGCCGATGTTGCCACCCACCTAGAAGCACACCTCTGGGAGTGCTGTGTCCCAGTAATCTTGGTAGCATGTTCTGTAACTGCGTAATGCTGTAGTGTGATAAAGTAGTTAGGTCGATGTTTTAATCCCAGGCATGCCAACTGTGTGTGTGTGTGTGTGTGTGTGTGTGTGTGTGTGTGTGTGTGTGTGTGTGTGTGTGTGTGTGTGTGTCTCTGTCTGCCTGGAGACAGGAATATGCTTTTACACTGCTCACACTCCATACAATTCCTGTCGCCAACTTTGGCAATGCTGATGTTGTAATCCACCTAGAAGTACACCTCTGGGAGTGTTGTGTTGCAGTAAACTCGGTAGCGCATTCTGTAACTGCATAGTGCTGCAGTGTAATAAGGTAGGTGGGTCACTGTTCTAATCCCAGGCATGCTAACTGTGTGTGTCTGTCTCTGTTTGCTTGGAGATAGGTGTATGCTTTTACACTGCTCACACTCCATAAAATTCCTATCGCCAACTTTGGCACTGCCGATGCTGCCATCCACCTAGAAGTACATCTCTGGGAGTGCTGTGTCCCAGTAATCTTGATAGCACGTTCTGTAACTGCATCATGCTGTAGTGTGATAGGATAGTCAGGTAGGTGTTCTATTCCAAGGCATAGCAGGTGTGTGTGTTTGCCAATAATAGCCTATGTGTTGGTGGCTGTGGGTGGCTAGCCCCTGGATGTGTTGAAGAGCATGTTTTATTGTTTCCCTATATAGTGCCCATAAATGTCACAATCAGCCAAGTGACTGGGTTGGCAAAACATACCCATACATTCGGCCATTGGCTTGGTGAGTAAAGCCAGCAACCCTTATATTACCATGAATACAGTCTGGACCACTGTGTTGCACAGAAACACACTTGCCTTGGGATTAACACCTGTACATTATACAGGAGGTGCTGGTGGTTTCCTTTTCATTCTTGTCTAATGCTTTGTTGTCATGAGGTTTGCTCCTGGGTTATGTATGCTATATCTATGTATATGTATATATAAAATATATATAGATATATATATATATATATATATATATATATATATATAGAGAGAGAGAGAGAGAGAGAGATATGGACATTAACACACATACATCTACGTGATGGAATACATGTCCTATACTGTTGAATGCCTGTGCTGGATGATCTGTATGTGATAACCTCTGATGTATGTATATCTGCCATGGCTTAGTGGTACAGCACATCGCCTGTGGTATGCAGGGTCCTGGTATCGGGCCTTGCAGAGGCCGGATGTTTTGTTGTTGGGCAGAACAAGGGCCATTGCATACGGTGTGAGTAAGGCACTTTCAAGCAGTTGTGTGTGGGTCTGCATGACGGTAATCAGTGGTTAGTTTTGAGGATGCTCAGTATGGGTCATGTAACTATGCATTAGAAGGTGATACTATGCACATGAGGTAAAGGATAGTGAATCCCGGTTAACCCCAGGGTGTGATGCAGGTCCCAAGAGTGTACATGAATTTATAGCCATGTGCAGGCCTCGGATATAGGTGACATCATGGGGGGGTGTCAGGCATACTGTGCGTGGATTGGCACCCTGTGGCTCGTGATTGCTCCTCGCTTAGCACGGCTTAGCTAGGGGTGTGTCTTATACCTGCCTAGTGCAATTGGGAGGGACAACAACAGTAGGAGAGTAATAAAGGTGAACTAGCTGAGCTAACAGGTGATATGCATCAGAATCAGCCAATTACATGGGTGGCAGACCAGCCCAGCCCAGAACACTACTATAAACTAAGCAAACACCTTCCCCTCTGTTTTTTCCACACTCTACACCACTGGTGTATACATGCGGGGAAATTTTAACAAACAAACCTACGAAATGAGAATGGCTGCAGCAGGCAACATAGACCAACATGTGCAAGAGGTCGAAGGTGGTGAGGATGTGAATGCTGCCGAACTACCCTCAGTGAGGAGACAGAGAAGAGTGTACAGACCCAGGGTAACCTACCAGGGGCTACATGAGCTGGGGATAGTGGAGCGCTATAGGGTGGACAGAGACCTCCTACAGCAGATTGTTGAACTGTGCCAGCCACACCTGACACATCAAGCAGGCCAAGGGGAACCCATCCCAGTGGATACCAAGGTATGTGTAGGCCTAAGTATACTAGCCACAGGTACCTCCCAAAGCACAAATGGGGATATCATGGGGATCTCACAGGCATCAGCATCCAGGGTATTCCACCAGTTCCTGGATGCTATGTCAGCACATGCCAGTGAGCACGTACATTTCCTCAACACACGTGATGTGTTGACCAGCAATATCGTAAAATGAACGAATCAAACCAAGTAATAACAAAATCCACAGCACACAGGATCCGAACAAAATGCTCCAATTACCAACTGTAAAATGAATTCCTTTTAATTTTAGAACAGCAAAAGTTCACAATACATGGTCCAATACAGCAAAGACACAGATAAGCCAAGCGCTTTCACCTAGTGAATTACCAGGCTTTTTCAAGGCAAACAAAGCTGTCAGTTCCAGAAAACTTTTTAAATAACACCAGCAATCAGGTTAAAACTCCACCCATTAATTAAATAAACCTGGTGGTTGATAATGTTAAATTAAAAAGATAGTATATAATAAAATGTATTTGACCAGCAATATGCGTCTCTTCCACCAAATGGCAGACTACCCTAGGGTAGTGGGTGCTATAGCCTGCATGCACGTATGCATCAAAGCATCACACGATGTGCAGAGTAGGGCCTACATTAACCGCAGGGGCATCCCCTCCATCAACTGCCAGGTTGTTTGCGATGCCCAGAGCATTATAATGAATGTTTGTGCTGGCCGCCCTGGAAGCTATGACAAATCAGACATATGGCATCTGATGCAGCTGTACCGCAGCTTTGCCAATATGGACATCCACTACGGTCACCTAGTGTGGGATGCTGGGTACCCACTGGAGCCCTGGCTGATGACACCCATCAGAAATGCACACACACCTGAACAATGATGCCATAATGAAGCACACGCACAAGTCAGACATATAATAGAGCATGTGATTGGGATGCTCAGGTCACGGTTCTGGTGTCTGGACACATACAGTGGAGTCTTACGGTATTCACCAGCTACATGCACCCAAATTGTTATGGTATGTGCTATGCTATGCAATATGATCCTGTGAAAACAGCTGCAGCAGGAACAGCATGGGGCAGGGCCACACAGCCCCCACCAATGCCAGGCACAGAGTGACTCAGAGGAGGAACAACCTGAGCCTGACCCAGTAGGCGGAAGGAGGTATGCACAGTATGACCTGGCCTTGGCAAAGAGGTAAAGCATAGCATATGCACTGACACAGTAGGGACCCAGGGAATGTCTTCCTCTCTGACTCACACAGACAGTAAAAGGGATGCCAAACATGACACCACCTGTGCTCAGCCATGTATAGGGTGTGTACTATGTGCATCCGACATAGGCAGCCCTTCAGCACTGTCCTCAGATCCGGCACACCCTCAAGGTATGTCGATCAACCTACCAATTGGCAGATGTATTAGAATGTGTTGGTACCTATAGCTATGGTATGGATGTGAGCATGCAAGGGAATTGGGTGGCCGAATATTAAGGCAGCAGACAGTAGATGCCCATAGTGGCACCATTACATCTGTAGCACATACTGGAGACACCATAGTGGCCAATAGTACACAGGGTGACAAAACCCACTGTGGGTAATGTGCTGAGCATCATGTGTGTCCATACAGCCCACACAAGTCTCAACCAGCTGGACAGGTGTAGACCAATACAGACAAATTCTGTACTATGGCTCTGAATGAGCCCTATGGAAACCCCCCCCCCACAGACCCCCACACACAGACTACAGCAGGCCAGATAGTTGGATGTAGGTTGTGAAGGCTAGGACATCTGAAACTAATATGTTGGTAATTAAAGCTAAAATCTGGAGTACACTGGTATGCCTCTAGACAGCACAATAGGTAGGTCTACACACTGAAATGGAGTACCTGACATACCAGTACAGTACTAGCAAATGTGTACAAGTGTCAGGTGTGCACCCCTTCCAATGTACACATATAGCAACAGTCAGATGCACCCCCCCCCGCTGCTGTGTAGGAATGTGGATACAGCCGGATGTCCCCCCATGCTGTGCAGAAATGTAGCAACAGTCAATGCCACATGACTGATGGATACCCTGCAGACACAGCATGCCACCTGTCAGTGTACAACGCAGAGGTCGGCACCACAGTACAGACTACCTGGACATGTAACACATGCATTACAGTTGCCCATACTGGGCATGCTCAAACACATGAAGGTATGACGGCAATGTCAGTCGACAACATGCGGAATGGTCATACTGGGCATGCTGTCACACGTACCCACATGAAGGCCAGGTCTGCAAACACCAGTGGTCCGGACATATCTGCTGGTACATTGCTATACTGTTGGATGACTGTGCTGTATGGTATGTGTGTGGTACTGTCCATTGTCTGTATATTTGCCATGGTGTATTGGTAATTCACATTAGCTGTGTGCGCAGGGCCCTGCTACCAACCCTTGCAAAGGATGGTTATTTGGTTGCAGGGCAGAAAAAGCCCATTGGATACGGAGGGAGTAAGGCACATTGAAGCAGAAGGGAGCGGTTGTGCGTGGGTTTGCACGGTGTTAAACACTGCTGATCTCTGGTTACAGCTTCTTACACTTGGTTAGCCCCCACATTTCTTTACTAGTGCAATACTCGCATAATGGTAGCCAAACACGTTTACACCTACTCACTCCCGCACTTGCATATGCACCGACATTGGTGCTTGCATCTGTCATTCACACCCCCGGGTGGGCGCGATCCCTTGTGATGCCTATTACATCGGACTACATGACTACAGTATCAGATATGGCTGACCACTAGGCGACGGCATGGCGTTCGACTATACGGAATCGGCGGCCTGTCCAGTGAGTTAATCATACTATATGTGTGTTCCTTGTACAATCTGCTCCCATCTGGCTGATACATGGAAACCGATACTCTGCAATGCAGACAAGTAATTGTGTTTTGGGACCCACATCCGTCTGCCGAGTCATGCTACCGCATACCTATTGTAGGTTTGCTACCTTTTAAATTGGCCAAGGTGGGACTTTAGGATTAACACCTGTCCCACTTTGCATGAGACAGTCCTTCCTTAGGCAGCTGTGTCATGCAAAAATAATCAAGACATAGCAAATGTCCTGATTACAGGACAATATTATATTCTACGTTTCTCTAATAGTTGCATGTAATAGTTATTGTATATATGACACTTCTATATGTTATGTGAAGTAGCATAAGCAATTCAACTGTTACTAGACTAAGCTTTTATTTGTGCAAATACATATAGTTCTGTACTATGCACGGCTGTAGGTATGTTCTGAGCTGGTACGTCTGATATTTCTATGGAGCAGGTCCCACTTTGGCCAT